>NC_090227.1:25130004-25430004 GCF_024489055.1 Chanodichthys erythropterus
CTTTTAAGTTGATGTTTAGAGTGTGTTTGTGCAATAGCCTGCCGTTCAAATCTATTCAGTCAGTCCGATGTCTTCATTGTATGCGTTTAATAGCTTAGCACTCATCTGCAGTTTGATTTGCCTGTATGATGCGACCTTCACTGTGTTTCTCACATCCATTCAATTTGAGAAGGATGCCCACACAGTGCCATTATAATAAAACCATTAGATGGTCATAACTTCATTCACATCCCATTAGATTCAAGTGGTTTTTAATTAGAGCATTTTGAAACCGCAATTTGGTTTGATGGTCCATTGTGACACACTGGCAGTGTGACAGCTTTGCTTGTTAGAGCCATAGAGAGACTGCTGTTTTGTTCTCTTTTGTGGCCGAATCATGACAAAAAGTATTTAGCTTGATGTGTACCCCTTTTATTAGATGTTGATTCATGCAACTAGCACTGAATGCATTTGTGAGATTTGTGCACATACACTGTAGTTTAACCCCTTACCAGTCACCCCCACTTTTGGCCAGGGAGAAAAAATTTAAAAAAACATTATTGAACATTTACACCAGCAGCTAATGACCAAGTTTGCAATAAAGACGCTAGATACAACACTCTCTTCCGAATTATCCACATTTTCTTCATCACTTGTTTTTCCAATGCAGAAACAGGAGAAAACAACTTCTGTACACGACGCTGATCCATGTCTGACGAACGTATTACACGCGAGATTATGCTAGTAGGCAGCAGGTGCGTTCCTTATATTTGCGTCACGCCAGTGGGGGCGCGCGCGCGCTATATTTCCTGGAAGCAAGCATGGAAGCAAGTTGTCTCTGCGGAACAAAAAGGGGTGGTTCCCAACTTTGGGGTGTTATCACACGGGAATAGGTGTTTTTCAACCTCTTTACCTGATTTGCTCAAATCGAGTGGGATATTTCCGGAAAAACAATAAGAGATATGTATTGTATATGAATGCAGGTGTATTGTTTAAGTTGTTTAACAGTTGTTTAATGTTTCTTTTGTGTGAATATGCTTGCTAGCTCGTTGTAAAAAGCTCCAAGCAATCTTCCACTCACTTCTAGCGATAACTATTATTAGCTAACATTCGCTATTCTATTTGATGTATCTGTTAGTCACTTGATTTAAGGTGCGTTCACGCGGCCTCGTAATTCCTGTAGTTACAAGATTCTAGCTTGTAAAAAGCGTTCACGTCCTCGTAGAGCTCGTAATTACAGCTTGTAAGCTGGGAGTTTTCTGAAAGCTCCCAGATGTACCACGTGGCCGCTGTACCACCTGACCGCTGTTGATTCATTTAGGCGTTGATATTGGTGCCATGGAAACGCATAATTCCCAGTCAGAGGACGTGAACAGCTCTGAATCTGCTCCGAATATAACGTCACGTGTTGTCATTTCAAGAATCCGGTAAATACGAGGTGACGTGAACGCAGCATTAGTTTTGCAATTAGGTTGTGGCTATAGTGTCTGTGGTTAATAAAGTGATTATAAAGTTTAAAGTCTTCAGAGTCATCATTTCAGCTTAAAACTTTTTTTTTAAAGCTTACACAAGGTCAGTAAGTAGTCTTATTAATGCATATAAAGCTTATACTTATACAATATACGCTGAGGCAGTCATGTGTTTCTGTGGTTGATAGCCTATAAAAAACAAAGACTTAAAATTAAAGTTAATTATATCACAAGCACTGTCTAGCCTACGTATTCTCTCTGCTTGTCTGTTGATAGTGCAGTGGTTATGTCATTTTAATATTATATAATATATATAATATTATATAGCTTTTATGACGAAGGTTTACATTATGCACGTGAAATATGGTATGCGAGAGATTAAATAAAATAGGCTGTTGATCGCGTGCCTGCTCTTCTGCGTTATTCATATTGAAGAGCATCAATTATTAAACAAGACTTTTTTTATTTGAGGTGAAAAAATACCGTAGTAATTTATAGTAAGTAGGCCTACTAGTGTTTTTGAACCATACTTGAATTAATTTGTTGTGGTAATTCTATAGGCTATTGCTGTGGTAATATAACAACTTTAGTAATATAAACAAATTACGTTACCCAATACTGTACTATGTTTTCTTTTAACTATATTATACTACAGTACACGCAGTTAACTGTAGTACAAACTAAAGTACTACAGCCTATGCTGTAGCAATAATTAACAAAGTGTTGTAAATACTATAATATACAGTATATTTACTGGTTCAAAAACACTATTTACTATCAATATAGAATGTTTACACCCCATGCCCAACCAAATGACGCCGATTGGATAAGTTCAGACAAATGACTATTTGTCAATGTAAAATATATAGCCATTGTGACAAAATTACATCCCGTGTCATTATAATTCGTAGGCTAGTTTATGCAAAATAATAATAATAATAAAATAAATAAATAAATAACTAGCACTAAAAAAACGGAGTAGGCTAATAAATATTGCATAAATCATATATTTCGCCCTCTCGAGCTATAAGCTACAGGTCCTGTAAAAATAGTTCATACTCTTCAAAATAAATGAATGCATTATAGTAAAATATATCTAGGCAGGCACTCGGGAAAAACGCATAGTTTCCCTGTTACGGAAGTCAAGCATGCAGCAATATTTTATTTATTTTTCATTATCTCGACATAATTGTTTCTCGGGATCTAAACATTAAAAAAGTAGTTGTAATCATAAGAAAACAAGAAAAAAAAATAATAATGAATGGCCTTTCGTACTTTAAAAAAAACCGCATATCCCGGCTTCCGTACCTTTTGGTTGGATCCATAGAGGTTGGATCGTTATAAACCTTTCTTTTCTGTCTATGTTATAAACACCCCAGCTAACCAAAATACGTGACTGTTACGTAACTGCAACGTAATTTGGTGACCAAACTTTCGTCGTGGCGACGTAACTAGTTACGTCGTGGCAACCGGAAAAGTGAAAGGTGCCTATACGTCGCCACAACGTAACTTTGTGACGTTGCCAGTTAGTAACTGCGACGTCGTGGCAACGTTGTGTATCAATAGTTGTGTGTTGGTCATCAGTTGGTAATTCTTATTTTTATTTATTTTTCTATGGGCGGACATGCAGTAGTTTAACCTAATTTATGTCCTCATTTGCCCAAACTAATGTAAAGGCTATTCCAACAGCTGTGAACGATGAATGCAGACTCGAAATGAATTCAATTCATTTATTTTGAAAAACACACAGAACATGAATAAAACTCCAAATAAAAATAATGAAATACACTCAAACTATAAATAAAAACATATAGCCTACAGCGAAACATAAAATAAAAGCATTCAAGACGTTTTGCTCTCAGTATCATTAAAAACATATGCTATGCTAACGTAACATTTTGCATAACATATATTTCAGACGATCAAGGAAATCACAAAGGTAAAAATATTAACAAAAGTACTTAAAGTAGACTGTGGGTAATGTTACTTAACCAATCTGACGCAGTTGTTGAACTTTATTGCTATAAAACTGACGAGAAACACGGAGAAACGTCGACGCTGTCCTCTCCAGCAGCTTGAATGTTTTCCCGGTTGCCATGGCAACTCTAACGGCCACCTGCACTAACGTAAACATAACAATAAAAAAAGGTTTTGCGTCTTTCCAAAGTTAACTTTATACATTTTTATAAAAGCCATTTATTCGTTGTCACCTCGGAAAAATAAATTCTTCTCTCAGAAAAATTAACTTTACACTCTTATCAACATACTGTGGGCACGCGCGCACTACATTTGTGGAGGCGCGCTGTATGTCACGTCACTATATATAAAAAACAGTCATCCATACTCTGATTTGGTGAAAAGAAACCTTTTTTTTCTTAAGGGGACATTTCAGTCTTGTGTCTGACATTTAATTACACGTTTTATATTGCAAATTCTGGTAATAATAACATATAAAGAATTTGTAAATGATGGTAATGAAATTACGAGCACATGACGTTGCTGCTACGTTGCCAGTAAGTCATGGAATGACCATTATATTACGAATAGAGGACGTATCTGGAACGTCCTTGGTAATCTTGTAACGTTTGGAGAACGTACTGACGACGTTGTGATATGGTAATTTGATGGTAATATTATTACGGGCATACAACGTTGTAGTTACGTTACTAGTAAGTCATGGAATTACCAATATATTACGAATAGAGGACGTATCTGGAACGTTCTGGGTAATCTTATAACGTTAGGAGAACGTACTGACGACGTTGTGAGATGGTAATCTGAAGGTAATGAAATTACTGGCATGCGACGTCGTAGTTACGTTGTCAGTTAGTAAGTCATGACATTACCAAAAAGTACGAATACATTACGTAACTGTTACGTCGTGTGTTAGCTGGGACCTCTCTGTTAGAAAACACCCCAAAATTGGGAGACGCCCCTCTTTTGTTCCGCAGAGACCTATACTTGGGTTGTTACGCACACGAAACAACAATGTATTACACGCGAGATTATGCAAATCAACACATTGGCGTAATCGTTATTGCATAAGCTAACGTTACATGACAACACAATAGTTTGCCATTGCTGTCTTTTTACTTTTTTTCCCACTTACGTTTGCCTGTGCGTAATCACACGTCACTTGAAAGCGCCTGTCAACTTTTTTTTATACATGTATGTGTCCAGTTTTCATCGGACATCTTCTGGGCTGTTCTCATTCAGTTACAGTAGGGTGACCAGACGTCAGTGGCGCAAAAAGTGGGTATGCGCTATATGCGGCGCATAGGGGCGCCAAAGCGATGGTTATTTTTTATTTTTTATTTTTTTATATATATATAAAAGTTATATATTAAAAAAAAAAGTTATATAAATTTTAGAGGACTAACAGGCTAGAGTAGGCGCCGGTGCCCTCATAAGATTCCATCATAGAATTTAGACATAGAAGGGTAATATCGCGAGTGGGCGGGGCGCAGCGCTGAGTGAGCAGCAGTAACGTTAGTGAGTTGTAACCATAGACATCATATAGGTAGACGCCCTATTGGCCGCTGGTCGATGAGATTTGCGGCCGCCATCTTAGACCGGTCGTACTCCTAAGCTGCGTCCCAATTCGCCTACTTATACTACGTCCTAAAAGCATTTACTGTTTTTGTAAAGAAAAAGTATAACTTTTGAGTGTGTAGCAGAAGAGTAGACAAATTGGGACATACTACCTCATAACTGCATCTTTAATTGACGTTTCCGTCGCTTATTTACGCAACCTATAACTGTTTAAACTACCCTGTCAATCATCTTGTCACAGTTAAAATCCTCCACATTCAATTAAATTTATTTTCCTACCATTTTGGAGAGAAATGTAGTCGCACGTTGATCTGCCAGTCATGGGTCTTTCATGCAGAGAATTCTCCTCATCTTTGCATAATGATGCATTTAAAAATTAATGACCAACGCATCATTATAAAAGTACACAATGCTGTTGCAGATGAAATATAATGTGGATAACATTTAATAAATATCTTTTCGTCAGGTTATATTTATTAATTATTCAAGCCCCTTTATCTTAACCGCTCTGCTTAACCGTCGAACCTCGCAAGTGTTTTCCACATAATTTAGCCTACTATTCAGATCAGAAAGAAGTTCGAAAGCACTTGTTAGAATGCGCTCAATGCACGAAACTTACTTTTAGCTTTAGGTAGCGTTAAGTGCCTATTACCAACACAATCCAATCTGAAGTTATACATACATTGTTCGACCGGACATAATAACTGTTATTTGTGTTTGCTTCCTGATATCACGTGCACAATGTATTCACACATGACGGCAAAGCGCAAATCGAGTTACCCCTCCCACTTCTGCTAGTATTACTGAGATATCTTATTTTACCGCAGCTATCTGTTTCTGCTTCTTTATCATATTTATAGTGTGTGATTTATAAATTACCTTATATCGTACATCACATATTTTGATTTTGGACGTATGGTCACGTTATATCTTATATCAGAATATTATATAACTGTTAAGCCTACTATGAATATTAAAATACACTGAACAATGTGTCCTGTATCATAGCTACATGAATGACCTTTGCAGCAAAAAAACCCGCGTCAAAATCAGTTAGGTATTCAGTGAGATATGATTAATTAAATGCGCTGACAGCTCATTGCACCTGTCAAACAAGTTACACTGAGTGGAGCTGGCGACCGGTCCAAGATGGCGGCTCCACGGCTCGTCCGTGCCAATAGGCAGTAGCGTTCGATAGGGCGTCTACCTATATGATGTCTATGGTTGTAACGTTAATTGAAACTCGAAAAAGATGGATAAAGCAAAAAAGCTATCGGGGGCTAAAAATAGAAAAAGAAAGAGGGAAAAGGAGATGACATGTCAAGGGATGCGACAGCAGCTAAATAAGTGGATGGTGAAAGGCAACAGGTAGGATTTAAAATGTGACGTCTATGCTTGGAGGCTTGCAAATACGTTATTCATGTTAACAGACTAGCTAGCATTTGCTGACACTGGGAATGTAGCAGACAGAATATGTAGCTAGCTTAGAATATGCAAAACCGAGGTTGCTGAGCTGAAAACTGAAAAATATAAGATAGCATGTACAATAAATGACAAGAATCTGGAAAACAACTTTAATATCTCTGGTTTACCGTGGAAATTATGCATATATTTGCTACCAAACTTGGAGGCTTGCAAATATTAATGTTGACTGACAAGTGTTTACTAACTTACTGCAAAATAATGTTGCTGATATCTACATTTAGATTTTGGTTAAACCCTTTGGTACCAATCCCATTCTTGACACATCTCAATTTTATTAAAGTAAAATGACAACTGGTATATATAAGGTAGCATGCACAATAATAATGACTAGAAGCTGGAAAACATTACTTATGCAATAAGGCTGGTTTATCATGGAAAGAAATAGTTTTTTTTTTTTTTTTTTTTTTTTTTAAATATGTGTACATATATACTATATAATTATGGTAGGCTTACAGTGGCTGTCTGATATACTTTAAAATAAACATTTATTATTTCAAACCCATACATGATGATGTCCAGCACACTTATTGCGCCACATTTTTTTGCTGCATACCCCTCTAACACTGGATAGTTGCGCCCCTGCCAGACGTCCCCGGTTTTTGGTGCTCCGTCCCCGACTGGAGCCTGTCCCCGGAAATGTCCCCGTTTTATATCTCGTTCAAAATAATCCGCAAATACATTGCAAAAAAAGTCTGGCCAGCATACAGCCTAGAGGTTTCTTAACGGTGCTGTTGTTAATATAATATATATATATATTATACATCCAACGCAGCGCGTTCACGCACACCGTTGAACACAGACGAGCCTCCTGTCACTCACTCAGCGCAGCGGCAGGCCTCGAGACTCTTGTTCAGTCCGGTTGAAAGGTTTTTGTTATGATATAACACCTGATATGACAACTTTAGCACATGTAGCTATCAGCTAAACATTCATTCAGTGTTTCCCATTAATGACCCTGTGCCGACACCGTTTCATAATGAACCGAAAATTTAAAACATAAATGGTCTCTACGTTGTATTTTGCCAACGAACTAAAATCGAAACCGTGACATGGCTTTGTGCCTTTCTAAAACAGCAAAATACAGTGATTAAGTATAGGCTATATGCATTTATGCTGCGTGTTTTAAAGAGACGTGTGCACTTTGGTCACACGATCAGCTGGCGATTTGGTGATTAAAATTAAAGCTCAAGGATTTATCTTAGAAATTGGCTACAAACTAGTATTTTAATTTCCTTATACGTTATGTAAAGTAGCCTAACCAATATATATATATATATATATATATATATATATATATATATATATATATATATATATATATATATATATATTAGAATGCATTTGTTACAATAGCCTATATGGATATCATTGTCATATGAATAATTATATAATTTAACCTTAAAATGTACAAAATTTTCTTCCGTAGTGCATGCCCCCGGACCCCCCTAGAGGAGGTATACAGAACATTTTAACAAATTCAAGTGGGAAATAATGTAGCCTATATTTTATGAACTTTACTCAAAGCTCCTTTCATGTCAGTAAAATGTCATTGGACAAAAGTTGTAATTTTGTACAGTAACAGCTCATGAAAATGAAAATATCCAATAATAAATGTTGCAAATATTATTTGTTATTTATCTCATATTTTGTAATGTGATTTTTCAAAATAGTGCAATAGAATAGTTTTTTGTAGTTAGGCCTACTGGCTAGTTATTTTGGTGAATTGTATTAAAACCAGACCAAAAAAGCCTAATAATAAAATTAAATCATAATATTTATTAATGTAAAATGTGAAACTCACAACAATGAAAAATGTACTGTCCCCGTTTTTTAATTAATAGATAATAACAAATGACATTTTTGTGGTATTTTGACCACTCGCATAGGAAATGTCCCCGGTTTCCATTTCAGAAATCTGGTCACCTTAATTTACAGACACTCTACTAAATACAGTGATACGTTATATTTCATTGAATAAAGTGCTAGATGTGGACAGTTCGTCGAATAAACATGACAGCGCACCTGTGAATAGCGCTTACAGGATGTAAACAATAGAAGTTATATAGATTTTTATACCAGTTTGCATGCTTTTGGACAAATATTTACTATGGAAATCGTGTATTGGACTCTTCCCATGGAAAAAACGTCGATGTCACCATTATACTGCCAAACATTACAGTTCCACGACACAAAAAGGTAAGGACGCCCCCTCTCTTTTGTTGTCTTAGGAAATTGTTTACGGTCATACAGAATAACAAAAAACTACTATAAAGTTATCTTGGTTGTATAATGCTTGTACAGGTTAAATCAGAATTCTTGTATCTTTCACACAACTTGATCATTTTACTTGATAAAATGTAAACAATGTCACACGTGAGGCCGTCGACGATGCGTGAACGTAAATACTCCTCATTTAAATAATTCCCGCCCAAGGCTTACGCAAAATAAAGGGGCGAGGCCTGGTAGAGTTGCATTAGTAGCGTGTTGTCGCCATATCCAAGGGACAGAACACACTTGAAGCAGTTGACCAGTCACAACACACTGATCCAGCCAACTAATCAGGACACAGAAGATTTTTTTTCAGAAGGATGGGCTTCATAGAGACAGGAATTAAATAGGGGTGCATTTCCCTAAAGCATTGTTAGCAAAATACGGTTGCAAGTTCCATTGAATTGTGTTGGTAATGACGGAACTTGCGACCATAGTTGGTTTCGGGAAACGCACCCCAGAGCGTTACTGACAGACAGGGAAGGGAGGTGCTGCAACAATGTAAAATATGTGGGAAAACAAGGTGTTTTTTGAACATTCAAGAATGAAAACCTATTCTAGTAATCCACAAAATCAAGACTTTGTAAAAAGGGCTTAATAGGCCCTCTTTAAAACTTTTCCTACTGTGTTTTTTCCTCCAGGCTTGATCCTATCTTATACCGTAAATGTCAGAATGATGCATCCAGACTGTGCTACACACCAGGCTGGAATGAAAGCACTGATCTCATGCCTCCTGGTGCTGTGTTTTCCTGCTTGCACCGCCATGCTTATCGGACAGAAGAGCAGGGCAGAAGGGTGAGAGGCACTTTTTTTAGTTTGTCAGTTCTCATTAAAGGGTTAGTTCACTCAAAATTCTGTCATTTACTCGACCTTACAGGTGCTGGTCATATAATTAGAATATTGTGAAAAAGTTCATTTTTTTTATTGTAAATTATTTTTAAAAATGAAACTTTCATTTCATTTCTTTTTTTTTTAATTTATTGATTAGAGCGTACAGCTAATGAAAGTCCAAAATCCAGTATCTCAAAATATTAGAATATAGTTTCATTAAATGACCATCTCTACAGTATAAATTCCGGGTATCTCTTGTTCTTTGAAACCACACTAATGGGGAAGACTGCTGACTTGGCAATGGTCCAGGAGACAATCATTGACACCCTCCACAAAGAGAGTAAGTCACAGATGGACATTACTGAACTGTTTACAGAGTGATGTATCAAAGCATATTAAATGCAAAGTTGACTAGAAGGAAGAAATTGGGTAGGCAAAGGTGCACAAGCAACAGGGGTGACCACAAGCTTGAGAATACTGTCAAGTAAAGCCAATTCAAACACTTGGGAGGGCTTCACAATGAGTCAAATGAAGCCGGAGTCAGCGCATCAAGAGTCACCACACTTAGACATCTTCAGGAAAAGTACTACCAAGCCACTTCTGAAACAGAAACAACATCAGAAGCATCTTACCTGGGCTAAGGAGAAAAACAACTGGACAGTGAACAGTGGTCGACAGTCCTCTTTTCAGATAAAAGTAAATTTTGCATTTCATGTTGAAATCATGGTCCCAGAGTTTGAAGGAAGACTGGAGAGGCACAGAATCCAAGCTGCTTGAAGTCTAGTGGGAAGTGTCTGAAGTTAGTAATGATTTGGGGGGCCGTGACGTCTGCTGGTGTTGGTCCATTGTGTTTTATCAAGTGCAAAGTCAATGCAGCCATCTTCCAGGAGATTTTGGAGCACTTTATGCTTCCATCTGCTGACCAGCTTTATGGAGATGCTGATTTTCTTTTCCAGGAACCTGCCCACAGTGCAAAAACCACTTCCAAGTGGTTTGCTGACCATGATATTACTGTGTTTTATTGGCCAGCCAACATGCCTGACCCTTGAATCTATGGGATATTTTCAAGAGAAAGATGAGAAACAGTCGATCCAACAATATACAGATGATCTGAAGGCTCAATAGTGCCTCAGCAGTGCCACAGGCTGATCACTTCCATGCCACACTTCACTGATGCTGTAATTTGTGCTAGGAGCAAGTCATTTGCTGTTATATGTGCTGCCGACCAAGTATTGAGTGCACAAATTAACATACTTTAAAGAACTTGAACTTTTCTGTTTTGAAAATCAATTTTTTGATTGATCTTAGGAAATATTCTAATATTTTGAGATACTGGATTTTGGACTTTCATGAGCTGTGCGCTCTAATCATCAAAATTTAAAAAAAAAAAAACTTTTGAAATGTTTTACTTTACATGTAGGGAATCTAGAATATATGAAAGTTTCATTTTTAAAAATAATTTACAATAAAAAAAATAACTTTTTCACGATATTCTAATTATATGACCAGCACCTGTATGTGATTCCAAATGCTTAAGACTTTTGTTCATCTTCAGAACACAGATGAAGGTATTTTTAATGAAATCTAGAGATTTTTGTCCTTCTGTTGACTAGTCTATATTTAGCCAAAACTCTGAGATCATAAAAAAATCAGAGATCATAAAAATAATCCATATGAATCAAGCAGTTTAATCCAAGTCTTCTGAAGAGACACAATAGTTTTACATAATGAACAGATTTAATTTAGGCTTTTTGATCAGTGAACACTGTTTACAGCATTCAAATTTGGTCATGCGTGCTTGACCAAAGAAGCATGTAGAAAAGAGAGCATGTGATTTTGGATTCAGCCATTGAATTTGCACATCAAAATATATGAATGTACTTGAATTCTGTCATAATATTCAACTAATGTGGAAAAAATCACTGACGCCCATGTGCAGCTAACCAGGGACTGTAAGGTGGAAGTCCAGAGAATTCTTCACCAGAGAGCTCTGGATGTGAAGTTGGACCCTGAGCTCCAGAAACGTTGCATGACTGACCTGGGCAAATGGTGCAGCGAGAAGACAGACACTGGACAGGTAGAAAATGCACTTTGGAATGAAACTCCTCAGTCTTACAGGAGTATCAGTACAGGATGAGCATCTATATCAGTAATTCAGTGGTAGTTTTTTCTGCCTCAGGAGCTGGAGTGTCTTCAGGACCATCTAGAGGACCTGGTGTCAAACTGCAGAGACGTGGTGGGAAACCTGACAGAACTGGAATCTGAGGTACGTTTCATATTTTACTCCACTGCAGGTACACAACCCTGTGTAGAAGAAATAGCTTGCAAGGTAGGTATTGTTTTTCAATTAATTCAGCTTTAACTGCTTAACATACAAACTCCATTTGAAGTTTTGTAGCTCATTTTAGCATTAAGTGTGCTTTATATTTGTTTAAAATAAATGTTATGCTTTAAATTTTTTTTTTTTTAATTTTGCAATTTGCCTGAATTGTGATTGGACTTGAACATTGCCATGCAAGCATTCATATTTCAGCATCTAGTTAAATTAGTTAAATGGATTACTTTATTTATTTTTTAAATGAAATTAATTTTTTATTTAGCTAGGATGCATTAAGTTGATCAAAAGTAACAGTAAAGACATTTATAATTTAACAAAAGATTTTTATTAATTAATAAATTAATGCTGTTTAACTTTGCTAAATTAACTTTCTATTCCTCAAAGAATCCTGAATTTTTGTCATGAAATTTATTGCAATTTCCACAAAAATATCATGCAGCAAATACTGTTTTCAACATTGATAATAGCAGCAAATTAGCATATTAGAATGATTTCTGAAGGATCATGTGACACTGAAGACTGGAGTAATGATGCTGAAAATTCAGCTTTGCATCACAGTAATAAATTACATTTTAAAATATATTCAAATATAAAACATTTTTTCACAATGTTACTTACAGGGTTAGTTCACCCAAAAATGAAAATTATGTCATTAATGACTCACCCTCATGTCGTTCCACACCCGTAAGACCTCCGTTCATCTTCGGAACACAGTTTAAGATATTTTAGATTTAGTCCGAGAGCTTTCTGTCCCTCCATTGAAAATGTATGTACAGTAGACTGTCCATGTCCAGAAAGGTAATAAAAACATCATCAAAGTAGTCCATGTGACATCAGTGGGTTAATTAGAATTTTTTGAAGCATCAAAAATACATTTTGGTCCAAAAATAACAAAAACTACAACTTTATTCAGCATTGTCTTCTCTTCCGGAATCCTTTCCATTAAACTGATTCCATTGAATTGATTCCATTGAATCCTTTCATCTGTCGGCGTTGGTAATGCACTTTTACGTCGCCGTGGTTGTTTTTAGCGATTAGGACATCCGCGACATGCACACTTACGCACCATTTTAAAAAATATAGCAATACCAAAATACAAACAATGTAGAATAGCTTGAATACAGCGTGCATCTCCCTCAGACTGTAAACGAAGCTCGGGCGCACCGGATAACACGTCAGCAGCATCTTACATCAGCAGTGTCACTGCGGAGTCGTGAACCACACTCCGGAGCAGAAGGGGGCGGTAATGCACCAATAAGCTGGATGCCAACCGCTGTAAAACAGGAAAGAAGAAGCGGAGTCGTGAACGCGGATTGACAACAGACCCGGAAGAGAATACAATGCTGAATAAAGTCATAGTTTTTGTTAATTTTGGACCAAAATGTATTTTCGATGCTTCAAAATGTCGCGGATGTCCTAATCGCCAAAAACAACCACGGCGACGTAAAAGTGCATTACCAACGCAGACAGATGAAAGGATTCAATGGAATCAATTCAATGGAATGGATTCCGGAAGAGAATACAATGCTGAATAAAGTCGTAGTTTTTGTTATTTTTGGACAAAAATGTATTTTCGATGCTTCAACAAATTCTAACTAACCCACTGATGTCACATGCACTACTTTGATGATGTTTTTATTACCTTTCTGGACATGGACAGTATACCGTACATACATTTTCAATTGAGGGACAGAAAGCTCTCGGAATAAATCTAAAATATCTTAAACTGTGTTACGAAGATGAACGGAGGTCTTACAGGTGTGGAACGACATGAGGCCATGAGTCATTAATGACATAATTTTCATTTTTGGGTGAACTAACCCTTTACTGTTTTTAATGTATTTTTGATCAAATAAATTCAACCTTGGTGAGCATAAGAGACTTATTTCAAAAACATTAAATTATCTTAGGATTTTTTTTTTATGGCCATACTGTTGTTGTGTTTACAGGACATTCAGATTGAAGCCCTGCTGATCCGAGCCTGTGAACAGGTCATCCAGAACCACTGCCATGTAAGTACTGACAGCACACATCTACATTATATATCCCTGTATTTATTAAATCTGAATTTCTCAATTCGGTCTCCTTCCTCCCAGGACGTAGCTGATAATCAGATAGACACAGGAAATCTTCTGGAATGCCTGGTGCAGAACAAACATCAGAGAGAAATGAATGATAAATGTGCTGTGGGCGTCACTCATTTCCAGCTGGTAAGCCAGTCACAAAACCAATTTCCCAATGGTACATTTGAATGATGACAGTAAATGTTTTCCCAAATGTCATCCTGTCCCAGCAGAGATCCTACTGAATGGTTTTGGGTTGGTTTGGGGTATTGATGCATATGTTGACCATTCTAATTAATCAGCTGACATTTGACATTTTGAGATTGACATATTTTCTGAGTCAATTATGTGTATATATTGTGAAAATTAACTATCACTACATTTTTTTTGTATATAATGCACATCCGCTTTATACCAACATTACACTACCGTTCAAAAGTTTGGGGTTGGTAAGATTTTTTCAGTGTTTTAGAAAGAAGTTTCATCTGCTCACCAAGGCTGCATTTATTTGATCAAAAATTAAGTAAAACAGTATTATTGTGAAATATTATTACAATTTGAAATATCTGTTTTCTATTTTAATATATTTTAAAAAGTTATGTATTCCTGTGATGGCAAAGCTGAATTTTCAGCATCATTACTCCAGTCTTCAGTGTCACATGATCCTTCAGAAATCATTCTAATATGCTGATTTGCTGCTCAATGAACATTTCTTAATATTACCAATGTTGAAAACCATTTTGCTGCTTAATAGTTTTGAACGGTAGTGTATATCACACTGAAATGAGGTGTACTACCCAACAGTCTTTATGAGTTTTGAGATATGGGATGTATTTTTATTCAAGTTTATAATTGTCTACCCTGCAGGTTCAGATGAAGGACTTCCGCTTCTCCTACAAGTTCAAAATGGCCTGTAAGGAGGATGTACTCAAACTCTGTCCAAACATTAAGAAGAAGTGAGTTCACATATCCCAGAGATACATTACTGATATGATTCGTGGCTGTTCTGCAGGCTTTGAAGCATTCTGGATTTTATCATTCAGTTTTCACACATAGTGATTTTATATTTATTATATAGCATCTTTCCATAGAGACTTAAATCATAAGTGCCTATATATGTGTCTCTTCTTATTTTGGCACTGTTGCACTTGCTTGCTTTCTCTCTCCCTGACACACATTTATCCTCTTGAACCACATACTTTTTTATCCTTTGCCTCCTAGTGTCTCTTTCATGTGTCATTTCGTGTTTCTTCCACCTCAGGGCAGATGTTGTCATCTGTTTGAGCACCACAGTGAGGAACGACACACTACAAGAAGTGAAAGATCAGCGCGTGTCTCTGAAATGTCGGAAACAGCTGAGGGTGGAAGAGCTGGAGATGGTAAATTCCCTTTACTCAAGTTAAATCAGATACAGTGTCATTCAGACCCTTATTTCTCTACAACAAAATTGAACTGTGATTTTATTCAATCAAAGACCTAAAAGCACCATTAAAAGTTCATTACACTGAAGCTCTGCTTTCAGATGTCACACTCTCTGTCCTCTTCGTTTACAGTCAGAGGACATTCGACTAGAACCTGAGCTGCATGACGCTTGTAAGAAGGATATCAACAAGCTCTGTTCCTCTTTTGCTTATGGAAATGCTCAGGTAAAGGATTACTTTGATCTTTTAATTTTCAAGATGGCTTTATTCACCCACCTACAGCTGCTCACATGATGAAACTAGTGAAAGAAGCTTCATATAACAAGATTCCCACAGTCATGGAACACCTGGAAATAGTAGAGAATTTTAAAATTGAGATTTCCAGGTTATAGAAATGTCTATAAAAAAGGTAAATCCTCCATTGAACCACATTTAAATGTCAGTTTTTTGTGCGTTTTTATGTACATATACTAGGATTTGTATTAAAATGAATGAAACAATTACATTCCATAATTCTAGAAGTTTTAGATTAATATACATGGGATTTAAAAAAATAAATATATATATATATATAATATTATTTAGTTAGTTAGTTAGTTAGTTAGTTAGTTAGTTAGTTAGTTAGTTAGTTAGTTAGTTAGTTAGTTAGTTACCCAATAAAATATCTTAGAAAAAGACAATTTATGGTCACACTTTAGATTAGGGTCCAATTCTCACTATTAGCTAACTAATGACTGACTTTTGCCTCAATAAACTCCTAATTACTGCTATTTAATAGTTAGTAAGGTAGTTGTTAAGTTTAGGTATTGGGTAAGATTAAGGCATGCAGAAAAAGGTCATGCAGAATAAGGCATTAATATGTGCTTTATAAGTACTAATAAATAGCCAATATCCTGGTAATATGCATGCTTATAAGTCGCTAGTTAATAGAGAGAATGGACCCTAAACTAAAGTGTTAGCAAATTAATAATTATTTTATTAATTTCCATGATTTTTTAAATTCTAGACATCACATTTAAAATTTCCTATCATATATGCATTTTGACTGTGGGAACTCTGGTTCTTAAATAAAAATGTGGAGGGGAATAAATTAAAATAAGAAAAAAAATGTCAGCTTATATCTTGATTTTTATCTGTTTTAGTTTATTTTAAGACTTGTTTTGTCTTATTTTGAATTATTAAGTCCCCCCTAAAAGTTTGTTGAAGCCCCCTAATTGAAAACCACTGATTTAAATCCATTGATTTTTAAGTATTTCATTTCATTTATTTATTTATTTATTTATTTAAACAGGGACAGTGTAAAATATACATTAACCTTAAGAAGGAGAGATGCATTTTACCAGGTTGTAGCAATTGTGCTAATTAACACCTGTAGTCCCTGGACAGGCTGATGTCAACAAATCAAGTTAATAATACATTTATCCCAATACAGCATTAAAACGATCACACCCTTCATTCATTCCTCAGCATGCATTTACAAATACGCTCTCACATACACATCAATTACTAAACATTATGTGAACATAATTATTGTCTAACATACAGTACAAATGGAAATCTTCCCCATTAATCTCCATAAAATGATTAAATATACTTATTGAGTGATCATGAAAGAATAGGAAAAGTCATAGAAATCCACTGGTTAAATGTAGGAACCCTGTGGAAAACCCTACATTACAGACAGATGGTTTTACGCATGTACAGTATGCAAACATGCAAAGTACAAATTGCATGTTGTACCAAATGAGATTTTTCTTGCTTTTTGTAAATACATTTTCAATGTGCTACACTCTTACCTTTCTCACCTATTCCATTGAAACTAAGCTATAAAAATGATTCAGCCATAAATCATGTTGACACAACTGCGCAACTGATATATGACCACACATTTTTAGTCATGTAACAGCAATGGTTAGCCAATCATAATGGGTCTTTTAAAAAATATTATTAATGTGGGGGAAAAAATGTGTAATATAAAATAGTAATGCATTTAATCATGCCCTCTGACCTAAATGTAAATTTCATAAGAAATGTTTCTACCTTCAGCACAATTTCAGCTTTAACTACCACCTAAAAAATGCAAAAAATAAAAAATAAAAAAAATGTGTCCGTTTAACATTTTAATTCAGTGTGATTATTATTTGATAAAGTTAATGCATTTATTCATGTCCCGGGTGACCATAAACAAGAAACCTTGACTAACCTTAAAGGTGCAGTAATGTTGATATTTGAAATCAACCCAAACAAACACACCCCTCCCTTCATTACCCCGTCCCCCAAAGTGCACAAACATAAAATGCTAGATGAGATGATGAGCAAACGACAAAGAAGAACAAAAAATTTACATACAGTGCACAAGAAAATACAAGCATGAGTTCATAGTTCGTCGCCAGCAGCATACCAGCTCCAGATAAACAACAACACAGCTAACATTACAAGAACAGCATGTCTTGGTTTTGAGAAACAGAAAAATCAATGTTACTGAGTTATGGAGCAGAAACAACACAACTTCAGTGTCCATTTCCTGCTTAGGTCTGTCCAGTGCTGGAAAGCTTTTCTAATATTAATGCGGGTCCTAAAGCTCTTGCTTGATCATAAGCCATTGTTTTTTTTCATTGATATTCCTCTGACCTTTTCTCTTTTGTAATGTCTCTCAGCCATCTCTTTTTTGACCTTCTTTCATGAGTGTCATGAGTGGACACGCTCCCTACTGTTGATTGGCTACAATGCCTGTTGTGGTGCTCTGTTCAAACTACTTTTGACAGAATTTAACAGAAATCGCTTACTGCACCTTTAACTTGACAACATAAGTGGAAAGAATAAAATGCTGGAGAAGTGTAGAATAGAGCCCTATTAACAAACTCCTTTTGGACAAATCATTTTGTTCTTTTCTCATTGGTATCTCTTTTCTTCCTCTCAGATCATTGAGTGTCTCAAAGAGAACAAGAAGCAGCTTTCCCAGGTGTGTCATCAGAAGGTCTTTAAGCTTCAGGAAACTGAAATGATGGATCCAGAGCTGGACTATCAGCTCATGAGAGTGTGCAAGCAGATGATCAAGGTGAGGTGTTTTAACAGGTAACTAACTTGGGGCAAGTTCTTTGGTTCCCTTCAGTCATGCCCTGACATTTCTAGCTTCATTAAAGCTTTCCTGTCAAACAGCGATCTGATGGTTATAAACGTACTCTGTATTGTCAAAGATCAATGGTAATTGCTTAACTTCCACGTTTTAATTACTTAAGCTCAATAAGATCAACATGGGGCCGAAGCGTAGCGGTTGATGGATCGAACTTGATTTGGAAAAGAGTCTTAAACACTCAACTCATCACCTTGTCTTTTGAGTAAAACATATGGAATGAACAAATACAGTACTGTTCAAAAGTTTTATTTCATTTTTAAACAAATAAATATTTTTTGAAACAAATATTACTTTTATTCAGCAAGGATGCATTAAGTTGATCAAAAATGACAGTAAAGACATTTATGATGTTACAATAGATTTCTATTTCTAATAAATGCTGTTCTTTTGAACGTACTATTCATCAAAGAATCAGTGGTTTAGACAAACACAAATATTAAATAGCAACTATTTCAACATTGATGATAATAAATGTTTCTTGACCACAAAATCAGCATATTAGAATGATTTCTGAAGGATCATGTGACACTGAAGAATGGAGTAATGATGCTGAAAATTCAGCTTTGCATCACAGGAATAAATTAGTATTATATTAAAATGTATTCAAATAGAAAAGTTATTTTCAATTCTAATTATATTTCACATTATTACTGTATTTTAATGCTGTATTTTTAATGCATGTAAATGCAGACTTCTTTCAAATGTTTGAAAAGTAGTGTAGTTTTAAAAAGGTATCACAATAGTTTTATGCCACATTACATCACAGAAGAGCAATGGAGTGATGTAGTGGTTAAAGCTAAGGGTTTATAATCACAAAATTGCTGGTTCATTTGCTAAAGTTACTAAGCCATTAGCTATCACTCTTTTTCCCTTGAGTGCAGATATTCTGAATCTGCATTAAGGGCGAGTCATTTTGTCTAAAGGCGCATGCTAAATGACTACATACTTGCATAGTCTATGAGCTTCTGTGTTTCCCATAGATCTGTCCAGTCAGTATTCTGTCTCTCCTTTGTCTTTCTCAACCTTTTTCTCCTTGGTTTAGCGTTTTTGCACAGAGTCAGATGCTAAGAACGTCCTTCAGTGTCTAAAACTGAACAAGAACAGCGAGCTAATGGATCCAAAGTGTAAACAGATGATCACCAAGAGACAAATCACTCAGAACACAGGTGAAGATCTAACACATCTCCACTAATCCACTTTCATTTCCACTTAGCTAGTTGGTCAAGTTGTTTAATTTGAAGATTTGTCATCTAAAACTCTCTGTTTTGAGGCTAGTTTCTGTCTTTACCTCCTGACCTTGAGATCAGAACTGTTTTTTTTTTTTTTTTTTTTTTTTGAAGTATCTTTGAATTATTTCAACTTCTTCTGTCATGCTAGAGTTTTAACTTCATTGTTGGTGTATTCAGACTACAGACTGAACCCAGTGTTGAGGAAGGCTTGTAAGCCAGACATTCCCAAATTCTGTCAGAACATTCTCAACAAAGCCAGTGATGCCAATGAACTGGAGGGTCAAGTCATATCCTGCCTCAAACTCAAGTATGCAGACCAGGTATGCATGTTAATGAATATTAGCAGCAAATAAGTAAATAATACAGTCAGCCGATTATTATAGCAAAATTGTAGTCTTGTATCATTACTGAAGGATTTATTTTGCGATAATGACCGTGTGACTGTACATTATCCAGCTAGTGCTTACTTACATCAATGTTGTTATTAATTATTGTTAACTAAAACTAATAAAAAGCACTTTTAGTAATTTAAACAAATCTGAAATTAAATATAAATGTTAGATGAAAAAAATACAAATAAATAAAAAAATAAATGCTGCCTAATTGGGCTAAAAATAAATTAAGTTACAGCTATATAGAAATATAAAGAAAAAAATAATAATGACAAAAGCACATAACAGGTTATGAGGACACATGGATTTAAAAAAAAAAAATTTACTCATAAAATTTATTCTTAATAAACACTGCAATTTTCCATAATAGGAATTACCCATTTTGATTTAATGGATTATAAATGTTACCAAAATTGTTTTTTTTTTCTTAGCGGTTGTCTGGAGAATGTGAGGATCAGATCAGAGTGATTCTTCAGGAGTCAGCACTCGACTACCGGCTCGATCCGCAGCTCCAGGCTCACTGCAATAATGAGGTGAGTGGAAACATGGGCTCTGCAGTTTAGGATTGCATTGTCTGCTAATGAAAAAATTTATTAAAAAAAAAAAAGTCTGACCCCAAACTTTTTTAAAGGTAATGTACATTTTGTGCTTTTCTATTATTTAGAAATATATCTCTCTTTCCTCACTCTGTTTAAATGGTCAAGTCTAAATTTAATGGTTAGATGTACTATTGCATAAAAATTAGGGCTGTCAATCGATTAAAAATTTTAATCTAATTAATTACATACTCTGTGATTAATTAATCTAAATTAATCGCATACATAATTTTTGCTGTGAAAGTATTAAATATTTCAATTCAAATGAATCAATGCAGGGTTTTTCCTGGGTCAAAAATGGTCCTCTGTGGTGACAGACCTGGTCAACCACACAAACAGTAAAAAGCGCCCTACCCACGTGATCTGTGAGCCTGATACTGACAATAAAGTACCCGTCACTCTTACTTTAATTTTTTCTTGCCCTCTTTGCAAAAAAATTTTTTTTAGCTTTGTAAGAGAAGATGCTTTTTTGCTAAACCTGAAAAGTATTAAAAAGTAGCATTTAGAAGTTACATTAACTAATAATATAATTTTCTACCATATACAATTGAATGCACCTAGCTAACAACAACTTGCTTTGTTCTGGTTTCACCTCACTCCAGTCTAAACTAACTGATTTTATAGGTAGGCCTAATTTACTACACATTGTCATTTAAATAACCTGAAAATATTGTGGATTATTAAGGCTAATTTTACTAACCACTCTTGCTAAATGGGGTAAGCACACTTATGTTCTCATTTCAAAGTTGTTCGAGTAAATGATTCATTATAGACTGTGTGGACAGATCAGTTGTTGTCATGATTCATTAAAATTAATCTGTTCAAATGAGTCATTAGGTCACGAATTGGACATTAGCGGATGTTGACGTGTTGTGTGCGAATTGCGACTGTTATTAGGACATCGCAAAAGATTTGTCAACACAGAAAACACTTCACCACTGGATAGGATTTTCTTTTTGTTTACTGAAAGTGTGGTTTATGTCAGCTGCACGTGCAGGGCGCCTGTCATGAGGTGACGTTCTTTTGAGCAATATTCACACCCAGCGGTTATTCAGGAAAAACATTCTCCGAATGCGCCTCGTGAAACATGGATTCGTTCTTACGAACTTTTAGCATTGTGTCAGTTGATTTAGATTATTGTGTGTGAGGTAGAGAGAGTGCAAAGACGGTGCTTACTTTGAAGAAGAAGAGAGCTCGCGCGCACGAGGGAGGAGCTCTGCTCGTTCTGTCCGTCAGCACAGCAGTCGTCTCCCTCCTTCATTTTACAGTCGAATGGTGGCTAGAACAGCTCCAGGTTCAAAGGTCAATACGGAATGGATTAATCTGCGTTGTTTTATTTTTTTCTCAGATTAATTAATCGAAATTAACACATTATTTTGACAGCTCTAATAAAAATGTTTAATAGTTTTAATTTTTTCATCAGTTGCTCATTTAATTTAAATTTCATTTTTATTATGTTTTAATTTAATTCTGTCTTTATAGGACAGGACAGTGTATAATGACAGGAACTTAATTAAAGGTGCAATAGGACATTTTCAGAGAGGCTAGCAATAGCAAGTGTCTGGAGTGTCTCCAAAGCCATACCTCCTCCAAAACACATGAATGTGCACACACACACAGCTGCTTGCATGAACGCAGTGTAACCTCGTGGTTCTGATTCGGTATGAACTGTAAAATATGTCTACTGTTTGTGTGCTGTGCTCCGTAAATGATGTCCATCTACATAAACTCTGCACAGCATGAAACGCACTGATGACGTGTGATGTCTGCATGAACAGGGTGCGCGAGGGAATATAAAAACATACATTTTTAAACCAGTATAACAAAATGTTTCTGCAGAGAATCACCTATTGCACATATAATATTGTATCTGGAAATGACCGTCCGAATCTGAACTGTTCCATGCATTGTCACAAGAATTTGTGCTTACCGCTGCACCAAGGCTAATGGGTTTTAATGAAAGCTTTTGAAAACTGTTATTGTATTAGGACTGTTTGATCTGCTATTCAGCAGAGAGTGTTGCAGATTATAATGGCTTGTTTGTAACGCAATGGGACAGGGACCCTCCTCCTGCAGGCTGTCTGAGAAAAGCCCTTTATTTATGGTCTCCGTGAGCCGTAGGCCCTCATGGAGCAATCAAGCAGAAACTGTGTGAAATGGGTCTCTTGATGGGTCAGTAAAGAAAATTGACTGTTATATTCTGCTGGCAGGTGGCCAACAGACAAAGACAAGACACATTTTTGAGGAAGAAAATGGAGATTTTTATATCTTAAGTCACTTCATAACATGTCTGTGTCTGTTTGTTTGTGTGTGTGTGTGTGTGTGTGTATAAGATCACGCGGCTATGCGCAGAGGAAGCTGCCGCACAGGAACAGACGGGTCAAGTGGAGGAGTGTCTGAAGAACAACCTACTGAAAATTAAACAAGAGGAGTGCAAGACGGTACAGAACACATCCTCAAATATGCTTCATCTGCTACACGCTGGTTTGCTCTGTATCAGTTGCTATGGAAACACCATTAGTGTTTTTAAACCCACATCTGCTTTTTTGATCAGTAGAGATTCCCACACTAGACAAATAGGTGGTTGTTTTATGTTTGTGTGTGTGTGTGTGTGTGTGTGTGTGTGTGTGTGTGTGTGTGTGTGTGTGTGTGTGTGTGTGTGTGTGTGTGTGTGTGTGTGTGTGTGTGTGTGTGTGTGTGTGTGTGTGTGTGTGTGTGTGTGTGTGTGTGTGTGTGTGTGTGTGTGTCTATATATATATATATATTATGAGCATTTTTAGATTTTGACTGACTGTCATATTAGATATGTTAAAGGTGCCCTAGAATCAGAATTTGAATTTACCTCGGCATATTTGAATAACAAGAGTTCAGTACATGGAAAAGACATACATTGAGTTTCAAACTCCATTGTTTCCTCCTTCTTATGTAAATCTCATTTGTTTAAAAGACTTCCGGAAAACACTCGGATCTCAACATAAGACTGACTGTTACGTAACAGTCGGGATCATTAATATGTATGACCCCAATATTTGCATAATGCCAGCCCATTCGACGCATTAGACAAGGAAAGGCAGTATTAACGTCTGGATCTGTGCACAGACAAGGTAAGCCAGCAAGAACAACAGCGAAAAATGGCAGATGGAGCGATAATTGACATGATTCATGATAACATGATATTTTTAGTGATATTTGTAAATTGTCTTTCTAAATGTTTCGTTAGCATGTTGCTAATATACTGTTAAATGTGGTTAAAGTTACCATCATTTCTTACTGTATTCACGGAGACGAGAGTCGTCGCTATTTTCATTTTTAAACACGTGCAGTCTGTATAATTCATAAACAACTTCATTCTTTATAAATCTCTCCAGCAGTGTGTAATGTTAGCTTTAGCCACAGAGCACAGCCTCAAACTCACACAGAATCAAACGTAACCATCTAAATAAATACTTTACTTACATAATTCGAAGCATATTCAGATTCAGTTAAACTCCTTTGATATTGATCTGGTCAGTTAAGTAGCAGAGGGGGTTGTTAATCAGTTTCAGCTGCTTTGGTGTTAATGAAATGAACAACAGGTGCACTAAATGTGCAACAATAAGACGACCCCCAAAACAGGAATGGTTTTACAGGTGGAGGCCACTGACATTTTTTTTCTCTACTCCTCTTTTCTGACTGTTTTTCCACTAGTTTTGCATTTGGCTAGGGTCAGTGTAACTACTGGTAGCATGAGGCGATACCTGGACTTTACAGAGTTTGCACAGGCAGTCCAATTCCTCCAGGATGGCACATCAATACGTGCCATTGCCAGAAGGTTTTCTCTAGAAGAGCTGGACAGGGCCATAGAAGGTCCTTAACCCATCAGCAGGACCGGTATCTGCTCCTTTGTGCAAGGAGGAACAGGATGAGCACTTCCAGAGCCCTATAAAATGATCTCCAGCAGGCCACTAGTGTGAATGTCTCTGACCAAACGATCAGAAACAGACTTCATGAGGGTGGCCTGAGGGCCCGACGTCCTCTAGCGGGTCCTGTGCTCACTGCCGGCACCATGGAGCTCGATTGGCATTTGCCATTGACCACCAGAATTGGCAGGTCTGCCACTGGCGCCCTGTGCTTTTACACAGATGAGAGCAGGTTCACCCTGAGCACATGTGACAGATGTTAAAGGGTCTGGAGAAGCCATGGAGAATGTTATGCTGCCTGCCGGTTTGGTGGTGGTCGTTGATAGTCTGGGGAGGCATATCCATGGAGGGACACACAGACCTCTACAGGCTAGACAATGGCACCCTGACTGCCATTTGGTATTGGGATGAAATCCTTGGACCCATTGTCATACCCTGCGCTGGTGCAGTGGGTCCTGGGTTCCTCCTGGTGTCAGTTCCTGGAGGATGAAGGAATTGATACCATTGAATGGCCCCCATGCTCGCCTGACCTAAATTCAATAGAACACCTCTGGGACACTATGTTTCGGTTCATCCAACGCTGCCATGTTTCACCTCAGACTGTCCAGGAGCTCAGTGATGCCCTGGTCCAGATCTGGGAGGAAATACCCCAAGACACCATCTGGCGTCTCATTAGGAGCATGTCCCGATGTTGTCAGGCATGCATACAAGCACGTGGGGGCCATACAAACTACTGGGTGCCATTTTGAGTTGCTGCAATGAAATTTAAGCAAAATTGACGAGCCAGCTGCATCATTTTTTCACTTTGATTTTCAGGGTGTCTTTGAATTCATTCCTCTGTAGGTTGATAATTTTCATTTCCATCAAACAATGTGGCTTCCTTTCGTTCCTAACACATTACCCAGTCCATATCAGTATAGATATCCAGCATTTAATGAATGATTTGATCCAGCATTTAATGAATGAGATATGTGTATATATATATATATATATCATTCATTAAATTTAATATAAGTGACAATGTTATAAAAGATTTCGATTTCAAATAAATGTTGTTTATTTCTATTAATCAAAGAAGAAAAAAGTATCACAGTCAACTGTTTTCATTGATAATAGTAAAAATAAATGCAAATCAGCATATTAGAATGATTTCTGAAGGATCATGTGACACTGAAGACTGGAGTAATGATGCTGAAAATTCAGCTTTGCATCACAGAAATAAATAGCATTTTTATATATATTTAAATAGTTAGTTTTCAAATAGTTATTAAAACAGTTATTTCAATTTTATTTTCATTTATTTTAATGTTTCACAATATTACTGTTTTTGCTGTTCTGAATCAAGTGCGTGCAACACTGGTGAGCATAAGAGACTTTTTTCAAAACATTTAAAAATCTTATTTATTTTTTTTTTTAAGAATTAAACGAGCTTTTTTCGCTGCTCTTTTGTGCTTCACGTGTGAAATGAGCAACAGTCCGCTCACACACATCTTTAACAGACGTACAGGTTTAGTGTCTGCATTTCGCTCATTTCGTCCTCTTCTTCATGTGTAGGAGGTGTTGAACATGCTCAAAGAAAGCAAAGCAGACATATTTGTGGATCCTGTCTTGCACACAGCCTGTGCTCTGGATTTGAAACACCACTGTGCAGCCATCAACCCTGGAAGGGGCAGACGTGAGTATTCACTCTATTGTATGTATATATTTTGTAAATTCACAATATACACCAATACTTTTAAAGATGTTATTTACTTGCTTCACATATCTGCATATTAAACCCCAAAATATATTCTGATTGTCATGTGTTCAGTAGTTTCTCATTCAGAAAAGAATTCCCATCCTATATAATTTCACACTGAATTTTCCTTATTCACAGTTAAATGCATCATAAATACAATTCCATGTTGTTTAATTCATGATGCCTAGTTAAGATAGCTGGGTTGAGGGTCTATTTTAGAGACCTTGTTTCTGTGTTGGTAGAAAGAGAGGAAGAAATATGTGAAACTTGACAGATGGTGTGATTATAGTGTGTTGTTGTTTTTTTCTTCTGAACTCTGCAATTTGGGGCTTCTAACTCCCTGTGTTTGTAACCTTTTTCCCAGAAATGTCCTGTTTGATGGAAGCTCTGCAGGACAAGCAGGTGCGTCTACAGCCTGAATGTAAGAGAAGATTACAGGACCGCATAGACATGTGGGGCTATGCAGCGAAGGTCAGTAAACAAACACATTTAACTAGCTGTCCAGATGGACAACTAAATCATTTTTTTATAACTTTTCTTAAACATAATTACTACATACAAGCCCAACCTCAAGCACTAAAAGATGCCCCTTTGCAATAAAAAATGTATTTATTATTGTTTTTAGTGCTGTTTAAATGCGAATCAATATATATATATATATATATATATATATATATATATATATATATATATATATATATATATATATATATATATATATATATATATATATAAACATAAACTTTTATGTTAGATATGATTAATCGTGATTAATTGATTTCAAAATAAATTAGTTATATTGTTAATAAAATATAAATTCTATAAGTCGTATTTATTTATATATATATATATATATATATATAACATATTATATTATTATAAAAATATCTACGTTATTATAACTAATTATAATAAAAATTAATTAATTTAATAAGAAAAAATATTATTTTTAAATATATATATATATATATATATATATATATATATATATATATATATATATATAAAATGAATAATAGTATTAATAATTAATATTAATAATTTAATAAATAATATTAAAATTGTTATTATTAAAACAAAAAAAATCATATTACAATACATTTTCTTTGTTGTTATATTAGTATTAGTATTATTATTAATAATAATAAACGTATGCATTCTATTATATATAAACTATTATTATTAATGTTTATTTATTAACAAATTTTCACTTTGAGAATGTCGTCTAAAGGATGTTATGTTATGTCAGGTTAAGCTAAATTCTATGGACAGAGTGTATCTTCCTTATTATGAGTTATAGTCTGTGATTTCCTAGGTGGCACCAGCTGAAGGTTTCTCGGACCTCGCTGTGCAAGTCATGACTTCACCTTCCAAGAACTACATCTTATTCGTGATTGCGCTGGCTGTGTCCATCCTCTTCCTTGTGGGGCTGCTGTGTGGTCGCATCACCAAACGTGTAACCAGAGAGCTGAAAGACAGGTAGAGCGAGGATGCCGCCCATCCGCCCCCTCCTGTTTCACACGTCATTTCCTGCCCTCGCTGTTCTTTGTACTTATACCTGCGAAGACTTTGGGAGCTGTCAGTGGACCTTCTGTGGGCTGGTGCCATGTTTGGAACCCTCTCTAGCCCACCCAGCCACTGAATCCAAACGTTAAACTTTCGAAATGCTTCTCGAACAGGATCAAGATCGTTTTGGGACATTATGCCTTGATTATATTTGGTTTTTGTTTTTGTTTTGAGAGTGGCAGCCTTACTTCTTGATTGTAATATGGTCATGTGTCAATGCAGTATTTTTATTGTTGTATCTTTTCCAGTTTTTCAGAATGTGTGGTCATAGATAGGGCTTCAATCAGCAGCTTACATGAAAGTTCAGAAGCAATCTTTATATTTGTTTTTTTGTTTCGTTTTTTTTTTTTAATCTTAGTCCACTTTGGGTGGGATTGATTTTTGGGTGTCTACTGAATGTTTTGGCACTGGGGAGATAAGATGGCTTTTCTAGTCCAGTATGATGAACTTCAATGATTGTGACACATGAAATGGTGGTCTTTATCAGGTAAAAGACTTTTTATTTCACATTAAACATCAAGCATTAAACTTACAAAGATTATGACATTTGAATACACCTAGTAAACGCCAAACACCCCCACGACATTAAAATTTAGTACATTGTGACATTATTTTGATAAGTTTCCTCACAGAATGCCCATTACGTCGGCACAGTTTTCTTTTGAGTTCTGTCATTCCCACAATTCTCAATAGTTTTCTCATTGCTCATTTTTACTACTTTATGGTTTTTAAAAATGTCACTGTAATACAAATTGGTTCAAATATGCAAAGGTAGTACAACAAATACAGCAAAAGTAAATAAAAACACAAAGTCATAAAATGCTTAGTTTTCTTTGAACTAAATGTATTTTTATTTTGATGGGAAATATCATCCCTTTGGAATTAGAAGGTTCTTTCTGACATTTTGGTTATTTAATTATTTACATTATGTGATAAAAAAAAAAAAAACACACAATTTTGGGACTTTTTATTTGAGGAAAAAAAAAAAGGTTCTGTCTACAAAGTCGAATGGAATGCAAAACGCTCAATATCTCAAAACTGCTCAGAATGCAGATAGAACCTTCTAATTCCAAGGGGAAAAAATGACTGGTGTTGGAGTGTTTTTTTTGAGATTCACTTATCCGAGTGTTCTGAAGCAACGTCCAGTTCGCGCAATTATAATGATGAATATACAAAGAGTACAATATTCAAATAGACCTTTAGAGAAGGTTCCGTGTTAAAGATGCTTTGATTGTCCAGGGCCAAGTTTCCTGCGGACCAAACTTGCAAGGTTGAACTTGACTGTATACCCTGTTAGATGTATTTTTTTCAGAGGTACTTTGAATGTTCACAGGACGATTGCACTTTTTTGATGTTTTGTTATGTTTGGCTTAAGCCTTATTTATTGTTTACAACAAATGTGCTGATCTTGGTTTAATATGTGTGTGTGTGTGTGTGTGTGTGTGTGTGTGTGTGTGTGTGTGTGTGTGTGTGTGTGTGTGTGTGTGTGTGTGTGTGTGTGTGTGTGTGTGTGTGTGTGTGTGTGTGTGTGTGCATAGAGAGAAATATGTTCTAATGTTGCCTTTTCTCTTTCTCTGTCACACCAGTGAAAGGAAACATCCATTAGTCCCCATTGATGGTGGCTCTGAATTTTTTCAAAGCTGTACCCACAAACATCTCTACGATGAAAAGTAATGACTTACTTGTCTTTGTCTATTTGTTACTGAGTTACTTTGATTATAACTGTGATTATATGCATAATATTTGCTGAAGACATAGGGAATTTCTAAAAGATACATGCATGCTTTCCCCCCCAAACTCATTCTGTGTCCTCTCATACATGAGAAAAATGTGCTTTGTGCAATAATATGGTGAAATAGTACTTTGACAAATCAAAATTCCACCCCAAATTAAAAAAATAAATAAATAAAACATATTTTTGGATTATTATTATTATACCTTTTCATTTTATTTAATTTTCTTAACAGAATCTGTACCACTATAGAGAATATATTGTGCATTATGTATATTGTGTCTCTTAAAGAGTGTGCAAAGCTCTATGAAATCCATTTGTCTACTATCCTCAGACAGTGCATCCAAAACTTTGTCATAATTTACTGACCCTCGTGTCATTCTAAAGCTCTATGTATTTCTTTCTTTTGCGAAACACAGAATAATATATTTTGAAAAATGTTGGTTCCCAATAAGTAGGATGATGATGACAGAATTTTCATTTTTGGGTGGACTATCCCTTCAACAGATTTAAAAATCTTTTTTCCAGATTTATATGTTGTAATGCTTTTTTCCTTTTTTTTTTTTTTTTTGAGCTCGGGAGGCCACAGGCGTACTGCTTTTACCTCTAGCATTGATGATCTCAATGTTCTTCTGTAAATAATAGATCTAATGTGCAAATGACAGTGTCTGAGATTTCTGGTTGATTGAAATTTGGACTGTAAAATTTTACCGATCATATGATCACATTTGAATATATATTGTAGATAAGTAAATGTTATTCTAAATATATTTCTCCTAATTCATGCTTTTAGAGACTGATCATGATGATGTTTTTTTTTTTTTTTTTTTTACTATTTTACATATAACTGGTTTATAATGGTAACTTGTATGTCATTGGAGTGTAAAAAACACAAAGCTGACTGTGATGGCTCATTGATCACTTTCTTTTGAAACTCAAAGTGAGCTAATGTTCTGTTTGAATTGAACTCTGCACTAGTTTGGAAATCAAGTGATTCTTAAAGAGTTTTGGAGAATGTGCATGGAATATTGAGCCTTTCCAACTATTACAACTAGAATATTTGCTTTCTCTTTGAAGATTTTTTTTTTTGCCTGGAAGATAAACCTTTTCTTATGACAAAATTTAGAAGTCCATATGTTGAATGACCGTTGTTTCTTTTTGTGTGTGTGTGTGTCTCGTTTTGAAAGCATCTTTTAAAGCCACAAGCGAGAGCAAAACCTGATTCTATTACTCTGAAAAGTGACATTGCCAGTCACAATTTCCCAACAGTCAGTGCAGAGCCAAAGATGATCCTGCTTTGTTTAAAATGCTCCTCTAAGCGGCTCTAACATCTGCTCATTATTGTTTTTCATTCAGTTTCTTATTAACTTCCAATTGACTAAACATTGTAACAAGTTATGGCTGTGATATTTTCTCAGTTTCTTCATCTTGCCATGTAACATTGTGACAAATCAGATTTTTGTTGGTTTCCCTAATTCTGTACAGATGATGAATTCAGTTTAATAAAATGCTGTAGATTTTCTTACCATTCCGTTTTGTCTCTAGTTTTGTTTTATTCATATGGTATATTGAATATTAATTCAGTTATTCAGCTAAAGCTACACATATTTATAAATTATAACACCACTTTCTCAATGGCTGTCTTTTTAATTCATTTGGTGACACTTTACAATAAGGTCCCATTAAAGGTGCAATATGTAATATTTTTTCCAGTAAAATATCCAAAAAACACTAAGGCCAGTGTTATATATTTTGTTCACTTGAGTACTTACAATATTCCAAATGTTTTCAAATATTTGTAAATCATGAGTAAATTGCAACTTTAACCAAGGCTCCGGGACGTGTGAGTCGTCGCCTGTCAATTGCGTCATACCCGCGTTACCCTCGGTTTCTGGATTTATTTTGTAGAAACCATGGAAACACCAAAGACGCTTTAATATATTACATGTTTTATTAGACAAGGGAACAACTGTTTAGATATATATATAGACAGAAAACTAATTATTGTTATATAGCTCAACACCGTCTGTTACGTAACAGTTGGGGTGTACGCCCCAATATTTGCATATACCAGCTCATATTCAAGACATTACACATGGGCAGCCAGTATTATCTGGATGTGCACAGCCGAATCATCAGACTAGGTAAGCAAGCAAGAACAACAGCGAAAAATGGCAGATGGAGCGATAATAACTGACATGATCCATGATAACATGATATTTTTAGTGATATTTGTAAATTGTCTTTCTAAATGTTTCGTTAGCATGTTGCTAATGTACTGTTAAATGTGGTTAAAGTTACCATTGTTTCTTACTGTATTCACGGAGACAAGAAAGCCGTCGTTATTTTCATTTTTAAACAATTGCAGTCTGTATAATTCATAAACACAACTTCATTCTTTATAAATCTCTCCAACAGTGTAGCATTAGCCATTAGCCACGGAGCACAGCCTCAAACTCATTCAGAATCAATTGTAAACATCAAAATAAATACTATACTCACAGGAATCGATGTATGCATGACGAACACTTTGTAAAGATCCATTTTGAGGGTTATATTAGCTGTGTGAACTTTGTGTTTGCTGTTTAAGGCAGTTGAGAGCTCGCGGGGGAGCGGGAGATTTAAAGGGGCCGCACGCTTAATCGGTGTAGATGTAATAATGGCTCAAAATAGGCAGTTAATTAAAAAAAATTAATTAAAAAAAATCTATGGGGTATTTTGAGCTGAAACTTCACAGACACATTCAGGGGACACCTTAGACTTATATTACATCTTTTGAAAAGGGGTTCTAGGGCACCTTTAAAATTAATTGCATATCAACTCATCCAATATTTAATATATTCTAAAATCAATCTATCTTACTGCAGTGTGCAACAGTGTCTCGCAGCCACAGAGCGAACGCACAGAGTAACGTTATAACAATTTTCAACACACTCAAATGCATCTAATATGATAAACAGAGCTGCGTAACCTCATACTCATGACCGGAAAAGCGGAAGCAGTGCCGGCAACTGGCAGAATAAAAGTTCCGCTGGTCACGGCGTGTGTTGCTCAATGGCTCCAGCGGCCTCGTTCGGCTCCCACAACACTCGGTCCTGCTCTGCTTCATACTACTGCTTCAAACCATGAACATGATTTCTTCCCAACTCAATTCCCTATTCTTTTGGACCGTCCGTTGAGATGGAGACCACATGTCCCAAGATTCCGCTCTAAAACTTGGCGTCATCAAGCTACGCCTTTGTTTTGAATAGGCCTCTAGCGGAAAATATTACATATAGTACCTTTAATGAATGCATTCACTTACAATGATAAATACATTTGTTATAGTATTTATTAATCTTTGTTATAGTTAATAAAAATACAATTGTTCATTGTTAGTTCACGTCCATTAAAGAACAAATTAATCAGAAATGAGAAGTTTAAGATGTCTCATTAGCAGTACAGTCTTAAAAATACAGCCAGCAGAATGCCAAAAAAAAAAACCCTGACATTTCAGTTAAAGATGACCTACTTCAAATTCTTATTACTAATACAACTGTAGAAGGCCTGAGGATTGCTGTCACTTGGGCTGCTGCCATCAATGATTATGATAATGAAATACTCTATGCATAAAATAATGAGGCACTTGTCTTAGTCAAAGCCAGTCTTCCTCTGCATTAAGAGGCTTATGTAACCCAGGAGGACCTGGATAATGAGAGTCCCAGTACTCAAAATGGCATAACATGAATATCAGAATGTCTTAGTATGTGGTTTGTCTCCTTTTGCTTTAATAGTAGCAGCACTGGAGCAGCATGATTTAAAAATGATCCACCATGAGCTTCAACTGAAGCAAGACCATCTGATTATCTGTACAAAAAGTCACATGATCAATTATTATTCCATTAGTGACTTGGAAATAGAGAATAGCTATGCTACTACTTTACGTCAGTGTTTGTTCGTTTTAAATGTTTCAGAATTCTAAAACGTTCGTTGTTGAACTTTTTTGACCAAACATACAAATCTCAGTGGTGAAATATTTACGTATTTAGTATTTTAAACACTATTATTAAACCTATTTCGACATACGCATCACTGAAAGCTGTCAATGTGTCTGAAGCCATTATGAAGTCGATCATAAAACAAGTGTAGCATTTACTGCCACCTAGTGGTGTTTGGACTGAAATGCTTTTATAAAATGTGGCCAAGGTTTGTGATGGACCAACGGGCAACGATTAATGACATCAATCCAGAATGGCTTAGATATAAATAACTAGTGGACAGCCATAAACGTCAAATAATTTATTACCTACTAGTCATCCGTCTTCCATCCATCCATCCAGAATTACCAGGAGGTCAATACTATCTCTCCTGCAGGCATATTCTGTCATTTTTTCTTCTTTTCAGCCTTTCCAGCCAAAGATCATGGATGTAGGCTATTCAGCCCATATAATGAAACATGGCATTTTGCAAACTTTTTATTATCTGTGAAGAAGTGTGGGCTAGTTAGAAGAATATGCCTATATCCATGTTTAGTGTGTAACCTGCAATGTCTTGTGATGTTAAAATGATGTTAAAGGATTTGTTCACTTTCAAATTAAAATTTCCTGATAATTTACTCACCCCCATGTCATCCAAGATGTCCATGTCTTTCTTTCTTCAGTCGAAAAGAAATTAAGGTTTTTGATGAAAACATTTCAGGATTTTTCTCCATATAGTGGACTTCAATGGAGCCCAAACGGTTGAAGGTCAAAATTACAGTTTCATTGCAGCTTTAAAGCGTTCTACATGATCCCAGACAAGAAATAAGGGTCTTATCTAGAGAAACCATCACTCTTTAAAATTTTACACGTTTTAACGATAAATGCTCATCTTGAACTAGCTCTCTTCTTCTTCTTCTCTATTAGAATTCCAGCAGTGTAGACACTGCTAAGTGTATTACTGCCCTCCACAGGTCAAAGTCTGAACTAAATTGTCATATTCAATATGCTAGTGCAAGTATATAACAATTAGTTCAAACTTTGACCTGTGGAGGGCAGTAATACACTTAGCAGCTTCTACACTGCTGGAATTCAAATAAAGAAGAAGAAGAAGAGAGCTAGTTCAAGATGAGCATTTATCGTTAAAACATATATAATTTTTAATTTGTTTTAGAAAATGAGTGATGGTTTCTCTTGATAAGACCCTTATTCCTCATCTTGGATCATGTAGAACGCTTTAAAGCTGCAATGAAACTGTAATTTTGACCTTCAACCGTTTGGGCTCCATTGAAGTCCACTATATGGAGAAAAATCCTGGAATGTTTTCATCAAAAACCTTAATTTCTTTTCGAAGAAAGAAGGACATGAACATCTTGGATGACATGGGGGTGAGTAAATTATCAGGAAATTTTAATTTTAAAGTGAACTAATCCTTTAAAAATATTCCCAGGCAATAGATTAAAAATAAAACTTAGAAGACCATAGGGAGATAGTGATCATTTAAGATCATAAGTTTATATCCTACGTTCTAGTTTTCTGTTAATATAGGTTTCTAAATCCATCCAAAATAATCTCGAGTAAAGCATCTACACATAAATGTGAAGGTCTTTATTCAGTCTTTTTGCTAGCTTTACCATTTTGCAAACATTCATGACCCGCCCTCTTTCTCTATCAAAAGCCCCGCCCTCCAAAGACATGTGAGCCAACCCGATCTCAGCACACCTGACTGTGTGCAATGATTGACAGTCAGATAATGATTCCAATTGGCTATAAACAGATTGATGCTTTTGTGCTGAGTACAAGGCCTTGGTTTGTTGCAGACTGCAGAGGCAAGTTTGCTGTCTCAGGACACATAATTATTTCAGTGATATCAAATGAGTCAGGTAATAAAGTGTGAATTTAAGTGTGAAGATAAACTCTGGCCTCCCTATAGTTCTCAAATCACAATTAGACCTACTTACAAACATTTAAATCTGGTTAAGGACATACAGAGAAGCCATAGCAGGGGTGTTCAGGTTCCTCTCCATTTTATATGGTGTCAATACATTGATCAATTTAACCAATCAATCAGTCAGTTAAAATAAAGGTTTGTTTATGTGATTTCAGTTAGTTTGTGGTTGGCAAACTAACCCATCTGGCTCAGCAGGATGTTAAATGATTACCCTGATAATGGAGGGTAGCGCAGCAGTGTATTACTTTTCATGGCACTTTCTGGAGTTTGACGGTCATCATCTTCCCATTCCTTGACCATTGTTTGTGCCCAGTGGAGGAAAGACAGTCACACGGGTTTATTACGACAATATGAGGGTGAGTAATTGATAGAGCTCTCATTTTTAGATTAGCTATTCCTTTATTTTATTTGCAGGCATGTTTAGTGTATTGTTGTTTGTTCCTCTCTACATCAAAATGATCAGTCATTGGATTGTTATCCTTGTGTTTCATGTTATCATGTGGTAATAATGACTAGTACGACGTTTTTTTAATATACTAAGTTATTAATGCTCATGTGCCATTCAGATTCACTTTTCATATAAGTAATTGCAGTTACTAATTTTTAGTGATTCACTTTTATTGACCTTATTTGATTGATAAAGCTACGCCTGTTTGACCGTCACGTAGGCTATTTCTTCTTTGGTCCAGCAGATGGCAGTCTGTGCTCACTTGCATTTCTTGTCAGCGTTTTCATATAAAACAGCAGCTCATGTAATTCCTCACTCTGTCAGTGAGCTTTTACTGTAGCTCAACATATAGCTTATCTTAGATACATTAAAAAAATGCTGCAATAACAGCGACCGTTTTCTTATCCGGCCTCAATTAATTCCATTATAAATCTTCCCTGTTTGTGACCGTCCTTGTCGTTTCTCCCATTTCGGTTTTGGATTTCAATTGCTGTAATCCGATTCTGCCATATTTATTGGTGGTTGACTAAATCTATTATCTAAAAAAAAAAAAAAAAAAAAAAAAAAAAACTAAGCTATTAAGATACTAAGCTATTAGCTAATTTAGTCTAAAGTAAACATGTTTCCTTTCATTTTACAATGATTTTATTCCTCTGTATTCTCAATATTTAAATGATTTGAGCATATATGTCTTTTGAGATATTGAATTTGAAGTAGGGATACATTTACATTGTTGATATTTATCAGCGACCGTGAAAAAAGCGTTTAAATATGCTTAGTATATGTTAATATTGTTTAATTACAGTAGCCTATGTGTAAAATGGACAGTGTTATATAAAGTGTGTGTGTGTGTGTGTGTGTGTGTGTGTGAGGGGCAGATAAACACATCGGGCTGCTCTGGGCTTTTGTCCTGGGGTCATGCACTTGACCTTTTGTCTGAACTGCGGAACAGCTGCTGCACCACGAGCTCTTCTGACACTGTCTGCTCCAGATATCAGGACTTCAAATCATTGACAAGAGGGTTTGACATGCTTAAAGTTCAGAAACTGTACACTTCATTATAAACTTGCGATTAAATCTAGTGACACGTGAATGTTCTTAGTGTGACGCATCAGAGGATTTTATGAGGCTCCGTTTTAAAGATTTTGTCAAATTCACCTGATATTTTGTCTTTTTTGTTCTTTCGTTGTAACGAATTTCTTTGTGTTTCTTTCTAACGAATGGATGTTGCGAAGATGCAGTGAACACAAATCTGAGAGGATAAATTTACGATTGTTTAAAACCGTCGGTGAATCAAATAACCTTCAGCTTTTTTATTCGTCTACATTAGAAACCATTCAATAAATAACAGTGACGAACATTAAGATTTCACGGCATAAAATGGTTTTATTAATGAGGTGAATTATGAATATTTTCTAACTGGTAGGCTACCTCTGTTTTTGTTGACGTATAAAGAAATAGCCTCTGTTTAGCTTTAGCATACAAAATATTTTGTGTAGTAGCCTAGGCAATAGCCTAACTAATATAAGCGTATTAGTTATAATAGCTAAAATAATGATAATTGTAATTTTATGTTAATATAGTTCGAATTATAATTATCTGAATTATTTGTAAAACAGAATGGGGTTTAATTTCATTTAAAAACGAATCTTTTTAAGTTTAAAAAATATTGACTTTATTTCAACAGTTCATTATTTGTCAATAATAAGTATTACTATTCAAAGCAGAAGTGCATCACGTCTTAAAGATTTACCTACAGTTTGAATGTTAAAATGTTAATTGTCGAATCAAAGGCTGGATATCAAATTATAATATGCCATGAGTCATAATTATACGCTGCATTTTACTTCAGAAGAGGCTGTATTATATTTCAGCACGTGGTACAGAGGTTAAACAGTATGAACATTAAAATAAGATTATTTTTTACAGGTAGCCTATGAGAGGAGAATTTCCGAAGCTAATTAACATTTAGGCTATACATTTCCGCATCAGGACTGTCGTTTGTTCATTAAAATTCCTAATTTTCTCAAGCTGATCTTCTAACAGATATACTTACGTTGTATAATTCGATCATATATCAGCCAACAACACGCGTGAACGCACTGTATCCAAACTGACGTGTCGTTTTCTTTCTTTTTTGACACACCAAATCCGACAATTTAAACTGCTTTAAGATGTCGCGTGAAATGACGTTTTTAAAGATATTAAATATAAAAGAAAATACAGAGCAATAACATCATCTTAATGTAGGCTACTTCACATATAGGCTATATAAAGATGATATTAAAACGCCACAGTAATTCAATGACCTTTCTGATCCTGTCCGATCAATTTCCAGTCAAGTTCATGTTCACTGCGCGTGCAGCTCATTTTATAGTAGAGATAGAAAAATAAAAGAAAGAAAGCTAAATAACTTACTGTGATTAAAATGTTTTTTTTTTAAAAAAAGGTTATTATTAAATCATATATTTCCTCAGGCTGCTATACTTTAGCAGTTTTGTGTAGCTGTATCTATTAAAGCCAGACATAAGGCCTCTCTTCACAGAAAATAGCCTACTAAATGATGACAGGAAACAGTAATATGAAAGACATTAAAGAAGCAATCAAAGTGGAAAATAGCCTTGCACATGAAGGAACAGAGACATATATTTACAAAATGGACTTACCTTTAAAAAAAAAAAAAAAGCCAAAGAAGAGAAGAGGGCTTGTGGTTGTGGTGTCTGGTGATTTTGGAGAGATTTGAGGAGCAGACGCTGTGAGACCGGGTGTCGGCTGGGCTGCTGTTGGAGGTGAAGGTCATGGGGTCAGCAGACAGACAGCAGTCAGGGCTTTAAACTGCAGAGCACATTGGATGTCATATGGAGGGCAGAAATTGGGTGGGTTAAATAAGGATTTACAATTCCATGAATAGCATCAAGATGCTTCAATCTCACTATTTGACATTTGTTGTGAAGAGAGTAAATGAGATTTTATTTTTTTCCATTACTGCAAGATTAAGATGAATTTTCTGCAAAATGTGCCGTTTGACACAATTTCTTTCTTTCTTTCTGCGTTTCTTCCTTTCTGCATTTCTTTCTGCATTTCTTCCTTTCTGTTTCTTTCTTTCTTTCTTTCTTTCTTTCTTTCTTTCTTTCTTTCTTTCTCTCTTTCTGTGTTTCTTTCTTTCTGTGTTTCTTTCTGCGTTTCTTCCTTTGTTTCTTTCTTTCTGCGTTTCTTCCTTTCTGCATTTCTTTCTTTATTTCTTTCTGTGTTTTTTTTCTTTCTGCGTTTCTGTTTCTGCATTTCTTTCTGCGTTTTTATTTCTTTCTACATTTTTCTTTCTGCCTTTCTGTGTTTCTTTCTGCATCTTTCTTTCTGCATTTGTTTCTGTTTCTTTTTCTTCGTTTCTTTCTGTTTCTTTGTTTTCTTTCTTTCTTTCTGTTTCTTGCTTTCTGTTTTTACGTTTTCTGCGTTTATTTATGCGTTTCTTTCTTTCTGCGTTTATTTCTGCTTATCTTTCTACGTTTCTGCATTTCTTTCTTTCTGCGTCTTTCTGCATTTCTGCGTTTGTTTCAGCGTTTCTTTTTCTTCGTTTCTTCCTGCGTTTCTTTCTTTCTGCCTTTGTTTCTTTCTGCATTTCTTTTTGCATTTCTGCATATCTTTCTTGCATTTCTTTATTTGTGGAGTTAATTTAAAGTGTTTATATTTTGCCCATTCACTGATTCTGTTCCAGTAACTAGATAAAATATCAAATCTTGTCATTACCGTGATCTTCCTGCTCCTTTCTGAATCTTAGAAAATAAATAATAGCACCTTTTTTATCAAACCTGCCAAAAATCAGCATTAAATGCTAATAATAATTTTAAATCCAAATGACAGATGATGTAAATTAAATGTATAATATAGATGAATGAGATGTTATTATTAGTATATATTTGTGGTATACTTATAAATATCTGAAGGCCTTATTCTGGATATAATAAACTAGAGAGTTTATATTAGTTTAGACTGGACTAGAGCATATCAGGATGGTTGATTATCAATCAGAGCATTATCAATGAATCATTTACACATGCATATGTGCAATTTAAGATTTGAGTTAGTCAGTCTTTTTAGATTTTAAAGGCTCTGTGTTGAACCCCAGTCATTCTCTCCAAAAACTCAAATAGAGGACCGTGGTTGCCATATCAACCGGCCACCTGACGTGTTACTGTGGCAACAGCAGTATTAGACAGAAACCGCTTATTAGATGTCCCATCTAAGGGTGAGCGGGAGGGGTGAAGGTGGAGGGGGTAGAGGGACATCTAGATTAAAAAAAGAATGAAACAGGGAATAATACTGGCCTCTAATGCTACTAGTCAAAGGAGGAATGACTGATAACAGCTAGTTTCAAATTTTGTGGCGGATCTTAATTCCTTATAAGACCATAAACCCTTTCGCTGCAGTACTGCTCTCAAGTACAGCGTCTTAAGACAGCGAAAGGCCCACTGACATGAAGATGGGTGACATTTGTGTCCAAAGAAAGAGGCAAGAGTGAAGTGATGCTCAAGGGTCAGTGGTGTGACGTAGTAACAGATGCAGCGTCTGTCTGATGGGACTTTTGTACTGTAATACAAACAAAGACATTTGTTCTGGTCACAAATCAACAGTCTGTGTCACACCCACAAATCATTATAATTCTTTTTGATAACTGTCAAATATAGACTTAATTATAAGGTTAGTATTTCTGATGAGAGCTCCAGTGTTGCAGTCTCTTGAGAGGTGATCATTGTATGCATAAACTTTCAAATGAAAGAATTTTGAATTTTATTTAACTAAGAATATTTCTATAATTCCAAGTTAATATTGACATTGTCAACTCATCCCACATCCCACAAAGGAAAAGCGTTAACATGCACGTTGACTACCGATGTACTGTGCATTGTCAATGCATTTTTATACAAAATTCAGGATGACTCCATTGTTTTTTTGATTGACAGCTGCTGTTATGGATCTGAATTTATTTATCCCAAATATTTCTTATAAAAATTATACATTTGGTAGTGTTGCCATTCATTGCCATATCCTTTAATATCCTCATATTGCATAAAACCAAGTTTGTTTTTATATAAGTATGGCAAAAGTATTCCATTATTTAATAAATTAATATCTATGATTGATTACTTTTATTAGAATAATTTTATAATGATGATAACACTAATTTGGACAAGAAAATCAATAACACACATAAGTATCCTTATTTTAAACACACAAAGGCTAGTTAGTCATTAGAAAGTAGCAAAAATATTCCACTATTTAATAAATTACACTCTAAAAAATGTTGCAATTGGGTTGTTTTGACCCAACCTGGGTAGTTTTATTTAACTCAACTAATGATTAAAAATTACTATTGCTCGCCTAAAATGTACCTAAAATAGGTTGGAAATGAACATTTATTAATATGTTTTATAAATGAACATGTATTAATAATTTTACACTCTAAAAAATGTTTGGTTAAAAACAACCCAGGTTGGGTTGAAAATGGACAAACCCAGCAATTGGGTTGTTTTAACCCAGTGGTTGGGTTAAATGTTTGCCCAACCTGCTGGGCAGTTTTATTTAACCCAACTACTGATTAAAAATTACTATATGGCTGCCTTAAAATGAATCCAAAATAGGTGAGAAATTAAAAATCAGACACATAATTACTAGAGGCAACAATAATAATCAAAAGGTGTACATTTATTAATAAGCAATTTAATTAATGTTTATTGTTAATTATGCATATTATTAATAAATGCGCATTTATTAAACATATTAATAAATGTTAATTTCCAGCATATTTTGGGTTCATTTTAAGCAAGCAATACAGTATTTTTTAAACAATAGTTGAGTTAAATAAAACTACCCAGCACGTTGGGCAAACATTTAACCCAACCACTGGGTTAAAACAACCCAATTGCTGAGTTTGTCCATTTTCAACCCAACTTGGGTTGCTTTTAACCCAGCATTTTTTAGAGTGTAATAGCCTAAATAATAATTAAATAATAAACATTAAATTGCTCATTAATAAATGTTCATCTTAGTGTTGCTTTTAGTAATTATGTGTCTGATTTTTAATTTCCAACCTATTTTGGGTTCATTTTAAGCCAGCCATATTGTAATTTTTTATCAATAGTTGAGTTAAATGAAACTGCCCAGCAGGTTAACCCAACCGCTGGGTTAAAACAACCCAATCAGTGCGTTTGTCCATAACTAACCCAACTTGGGTTGTTTTTAACCCAGCATGGGGTTGTATCTGTTTGGTTACTACTTTATCAGAATAATTTTACAATGATAAAAAGCTAAATATGCATTAGATGAGGAAATTAGAAGAGAATAAGTAGAATAATGCGCATAAATATCCTTAGATTAAACACATAAAGGCAAGTTGGTCTTTAGAAAGTACCAAAAATATGTATATTTTTGGTACTTTCTGTATAAATGTATAAATGCAGTAAGTTCTCTGTGAAGGGTAGGTTTAGGGGTAAAGATATATAGAGAATATGCAGTTTGTACAGTATAAAAATCATTGTCTAATGTCCCCTTAATGATAGGTGTGTGTGTGTGTGTGTGTGTGTGTGTGTGTGTGTGTGTGTGTGTGTGTGTGTGTGTGTGTGTGTGTGTGTGTGTGTGTGTGTGTGTGTGTTTAGCATGTTGGGGTAATTAACCCACATTAGATTAATCTACGAGGGTGGCATTTGTTTCACAATGAAAACAGTGACCCCCAGCACTGCCGTGGGGCTCACAGACATATAGAGGTCTGGCACGGGGCCAGACACACACGCGTGCATAAACAAACACATATGCATACGCACACATTCACACAAGCAGAAACGATCCAAGGGATAATGCATTCAGATCCATCCATCACAGCAAAGTAGTATGATTTCACCTCAAAATGTACACTTTTTTTTTTTACTCCTACAAACGGGAAAATATAGTGTAAAACATTTCTTAAGGATAATGCATCAGTTGTAGTGCTTATAATTCAGAATCTAGCAAATCTGGGCTAAACATTCCCACTTGGATTATCCTAATAATTTCCTTCCAAAAGATTCAAATCCACAGAAGGATTTGCCAACTATTGAAACTTTACCCTGGATCAATAGCGACTGGATTTAGGGCTCTTGTGTTCTGTTATCCTCACAACCTCTGAAGATCCTGAACACAGGTATCACATTGGGAACATAAATGGGATTTCCCAGCAGACATGTATTATTCCAATTCCTTTTTTTTTTCCAGCTGAGAAATAGTGTTTATGCAAAGTGGCTCGCGCCGTGGCCCACATTCGTGAAAAACGACTCCCAGAAATGATAGCTGCTTCTGGGGTGTTGTATTGTTTTACAAATAAATATATATCCAGCATGAGTCATGAAATTACAAATTTTCTTCAACAAGAAACGGGCCTTGCTGCAGCCTCCCGCATTTATGTAAACCACCTTTGGCTTAACCATATAAATTTACACATTTTACAGACTAGTCCGTATGAATAATTTAGCTGAATTTTTGATATACCTGTTCCATATAAAAGATTTAAGCAAATCCTTCATTTAAAAGATGGTTATACAATAGAGCTCAACATATTCTGATCTCTAAGTTTAGAAGAGCTGTAATAATTAATAAAAAAAAAAAAAAAAAAAATAAAAATATATATAAAAATATATATATATATATAAATATATATATATGCCTATATTTTAATGCTACTTCTGCCTCTAGGTGCGAGGAATTCTGTCTTGCAGGTATATTTGGCTTAATCTGCAAAATGTACATGCTATAACATTCTTCAGAACAATAATGTAATCACATTGACAACAGTTTAGGTAAATAATACTGTTAGAATAGGAAAATCACATGTGTGTAATTCAATATGTAACCTGTTTTGTCATTCTTATCTTAAAAATATTTAGTTTTTAAGGCTAATAATGTTATTACTGTGATTTTTGTATAATAATTAATTTAAACAACCAAAAGCCTCTCATTTGGTTATTGTATTTTTATACATTTATTGTTTGGGCTATATTAAAATCCATTCGATTATACTTTTCTAGCTTTGACATTAACATTAAATGCATTGTTCAGTGAGAGGAAAGAATGTTCTTTCCTATAAGCGGTTGAACTATCAAAGCAGCCATAAGGGGGCGCTGCAGAAGCACTCGCCTCTGTCACCACCTCATACTGCTCATATGCTGATCGAACATATTTGTATAGTTTGCCAGTCCTAGATAAATTTAAGTTGATTTATAATTGTGACTACATGAAAAATATATTTAGCCTACTTGGAAAACATTTTAATCATCACTCTGAGGATCGGTGAGCGTGTGGCAAAAATTAGCCTAGATGTTTTTGTTTTTTTACTTCAACTTGGGGGCTCCGCTTAATGGATCTTTTTGCTCGCGTACGAAATAGCCTACATTTGCTTGTATAAATAAGATGTAGTCTAAGTTTGCATCATTGAGAAAAACGAGTATTAGCCTATAAACCAGAAAATATCAGCACAAACCCAAAATGTCTGTAAAGCAGTAGTGAGCGGTGTGTCCTGCAGATGGGTGCATGAATCAGAACTTGTTTTCAGCTGTTGGTCCATCTGTGGCTGATGAATTCTCCTCTTTTGTTCATAAAGGCTTTTCAAGGAAATGTCATTATATGGGCTTGAAAATGACACTGATTCTGCTGCTCTGTTGATGCATGTGTAGGCTATAAATGATAAAACTCTCCTGTTTTATAATGCATTGATAAAAGATTATTTCACCAAGATTTGCATTTTTAAATGCACAAACACACAGAGCTTATATTATATAGGCTACAGATTTTCCCCCTTATATGCAAACAGCCTAGGCTAATATTCACGCATCAAACTTTGACCATAACAAACTTAGAATATGACTGTGCGTGTGTGTGTGACCGGTGGTCAATAAAAAGTGTATATCCTACATTTTTGGCTCCTTATAAACAAAAAATAGGTCTATTAAAAATAGTATCCATTGGCTTGATACGATTTTTTTATGCATTTATAAATGGCTATTTTTAAGGCAAGGTAAAAGTGTTCGCTTGGATTCTCCAGTTTGAAAATTTAAATTCATATTTAACTTATAAAAGACCACAAAACATATTTCGTGCATATTAAGTAGCAAAGAAGTTAGATCAAATCTTGAAGTACTGCAGAGTCGGTTTTCATGACAAAACGGAAACGTTGACCATAACGGCTCAACAGCCATTCAAGCACGCGCGTGCACGGACACACACACACACACACACACACACACATACACACATATATTCACAAAGAACACAAAAGAATTATCATAACAAAAGACACAAGTAGAGTGAAAAACACTTCAACACTCAGTCCTTTCATGTAGAAGTTTTAATGGAAACAATTTTCTTCCTGCTCGTGCACAGATGAAACATATGCCATGTGCTACTGGTAAAATATTGATGCGAGTATTATTGAGATGTTGTTGTGTATATATGCCATGCTCCTTTTACTCGACCTTAAAGATGTTTTTCATATAAGTAGCCTACACTATTTCAGTGTTATACGCTGAATTGTAAAATGCTGGACATTTTAATTATTTTTTCAAATTTAATTTTATTAATTTGTTTATAATAATAATTTTATTATCACTATTATTATTATTATTATTTATAATGTGTATTTTTATTTATAGGCTACAAAATCTTCAATATACACGATTTAAAATAGGTTCAGAGAGTTTTTATTTAACGCAACGCTTTGATAGAGGCACTAAACTGTACATTAATTATAATGAACACTAATGATAATCATTTATAGAATTTAAAAACATAAATATGAAATTTTATAAATGTAGGCCTATTTATCTTTGGCCATCCTCGAAAAACGACGACTGCTAAAATAAACCGCTCTGTTTTGATGCTCAAGTTTACAATTTTGCATGAATTATATTGAATATCGTATCCAGTTACATTTCTACCCAATATTCAACCAATAAATCGATGTATTTTAAATATAAATGCACTTTTTACAGTAGCGCTTCAAACTTTCCACCAGCCCTATTGATTGACAGAACCTTTTTTTTTTTTTTTAAATATGATTTCAGGATTTGCAGATCATGTATGATTATGATTATAACAAAACAATGCGGTTCATTTTCCATTGGTGGATAATCATCATTTGAGTAGCCTATTAAATGTTGCAATAAAAGTTTTTTTTTTTTTTTTTTTCTTGCTTCTCATCTCATGGCAACTTCGTTGTTTTATCCTCCTTTATTGTTTGTTGTTTATGTGCAGAGGTAAAATTGTCCTATAGTCTAATTCCATCACTTCCCCCCTCTCTCCTCCCTACATCTCCCTCCTCTCTCTCTTCCATCCTGGAATCTTATTGATCCAGGAGGAGCTAATTATCTCTTCCCCTCGTGACTGTGTAATCAGCACATGCGCAGTGTGTTAATTCCAGCCATTTTTTGCACGAAAGTAATTAGCAGGAATAAAGACCGGACTGATTTTTTTTCACTCTCTCCTCCTTCCTCGAACCGAAGCCAGGGCGCGTCTGTCGTCTGCAGTACAACCAAAAACAAACCTTTTAAATGCTTTAAGGAACAGTCAAATACCTCGTTTAACTTCAGCAGCATGATGTGTGAACGCAGGCATCTGTGCGAATGGGATCTATAAACGTGTTTACCGGAATACAAAGCGACGCGTCCAAATGTAAGTTTGTATCAAATGACTCTTCTACGCCGTTGAGGTTGATTCTTTGCTCAGCTGATTCGTTACGCATTTTATTTACGCAGCGTATTTACAAAAGTATAAACCGTAACACTAATGAACTACATAATGTATGATTATTATTTTGAATCTCTTGTTTTGTTATTGAGCTTTACTAGAAGCTGTCATTACATATGTATGACATTGTAGCGAATGTGGTATTCACTTTCTTTGATGTCAGTGTCTTTCTCGAGTTCGGTTTGAAGTTAGAAAAGCTCTTCTGGTGTTCTCCTACCTGTTTTCTCCAAGAGTTGTCGCCCTCTTGTTAGTTGCGAAAGAAAAAGCCCGAAAAGCGTAAAGAAACGTCCTTTCTGTCTGTGTATGCTTTTGTTTAGACGAGTGCTGTTGTGTGTGACACATCAGGCTCATTTTCAGCGAATGTATCAGTATTGACACGCGCTACGCGTCCAGATCCGTCCGTGTAATGATAGGATACGAAGGAGCCGATGCCTGTGCGTCGTCCGCGTCGCGACACAATTGAGCCTTTTTTTCTTTTCTTTTTTTTTCTTTTTTAAAAAGATAAGCGGTCGCAAAGCTGTAACTTTTAGTTTTTCCGTCTTAAATGAAGTATAGATGGTAAAAGAAGAAGAATTATGCTGGCCCTGATGTTCTGGGCATGCTTGGTCAAGCCTGTTTTCCTTCAACTGTGTGTGTGTGTGTATGTGTGTGTGTGTGTGTATGTGTGTGTGTGTGTGAGTGGGTGGGTAGGTGTGTTGTCCCCAGAAGTTAGGTAAATATGGTAAGTCATAAAAGGAAGAGAGTATATTTTGTTAAATTCAACGAAGAACAAAAGAACTTATAATTTTCATAGAATGTATGTGTTTACAAACCTACTTGTTTGGAGAAAATTATATCAGATGTTATCAATGATAAATAAGGTTAATGTTTTTTTATTAGCGCACATGTTGAAATTTTAATCAATATATTTATAAAAGCAATACAAATCTATAGTATGTCCTCATTTAGATATAGCTAGATAAACATGTGTGGATGCGCTTGTGTGTGACCGACTGACCGTGTGTTTGGGTATTGTTTTTTCCTGTCCTTTTGTGAATCTGTCACACTGTGACAAATAGTTTCTTTTTTTATACATTATATAATAGTTTTTTTTTATTTTTTTATTCAATAGTTCAGTTGGTTGTTTTTGAGCAGCTGGGCTTATAAAAAGCATGGATGGATTTAGAAAAAAAAATCATTTTTTCAAATTATTCATTTAGCTCAATGTAAGAATGTTCAACTTTCGAAATACAATATATACAATTTTATATTTCTAGGTAAAAATGTCAGTGTTTGGCCTTAAATAGAGTGCTTTCACTGGAATAACCAGTTCTACTGCGAGAAAATAAAAACTGCCTGTGCTTGAGGAGCAGGCACTCTTTCTTTTGAGAATGCACAAAAACACACACACACACACACACACACAAGAGATGGTGTGGGGTGAAAGAGGATTGGCTCACAGGTCAGAGTTCACAGAGTTAGGGAACAGGGTGAAAGGAAGAAGATGGGATGAAAGGGCACAGCAAGGGAAGAGAAAAGTGGACTCTGCAGGGTAGCGGTGTCAAACAGATAGTGCTGAGCCAATGAGAGGGTTTAAAGGAAATTGTTCCCGGTTTCATTGAAGCATTTATTTTTACTGCATTAGCAAAATTTAGTGGATGCATTGTAAAATATCTAAATATATATGGGGTAAATGTTATTTCTTATTATTCGTATATAATAAAAATATTTAAAAAAATACAGCAGTCCCATTTTATGCTGCGTTTGTAGGTCTTTTTGTTTATTAAATGTGTTAGTGAAATCTTCAACCTTGCAGGATACAGTAAAGATTGTGTAGTGTGTTTGTAAATAAGGTGTTGCAACATCTGAATAATGAATTGTGTGTGTCCGTTTGTGAGTCTGTGTGCACACACTGCCTTCAGGGTTTGACTTTTTCTGTTTATCATAATAATAGCTGGGGTTGTGGAGAAGTGAGGCACATCGGCAGATCAGTCACTAAGGCCTCTCGAACACACACACACACACTTGCGTACACACAGCGTGCACACACACTCAGCCAGAGAACAATGCATGGGGGCCCAGCCTGTCAGTTCAAATTCTGCTCTCCATCCACGCCTTAAACAGACCTTGTGTGTGTGTGTGTGTGTGTGTGTGTGCACAGGAGAAACGAGGGTGATCAGTGATTCTGCCTCACCTCCGTGTTACTGTCAACTCTCACCAGAATTCACTGCAAATATTGAACTGTATTACACTGTCTGCCTTATTCCAGGCAGAAAGAGGTGTGTGCTGTTTGCCGTGGCTGTTGATTATATAGAATGAAGGTATAGTTTATAAAAGGTGCATAAACCACAGTCATGCAAAGGTCAGTGGGATTGTTGAGCACATTTTCTTGGAAATGGACTAGAAATTGAGACAGACGGCGCCTGTAGTGAGAGACAGAGATTTTGCAGTGTTTTCAAATAATACTGAAATGTATTTCAGTAGGGGTTCTGTATATTATTACCATTTGTCTTAGATTTATGCTATTTATTGAAAGAAAAAGGGAAAGCTCTGCATGACAATTTAGTCTCTTTACATATTTGAATATTTACATATGTACTCTTAAATATTATGATGTCATGTTTTACAGTTTGTATTTCCATTATTAATATTTGGTTAGTACACACACACACTATGTGTGTGTTTATGTATATGTGTGTATATATATATCTATCTCCACACACACTTTATATATATATATATTTACATGTATAATGTGTGTGTGTATATATGACATAATATTATAAATAACATTATTTTATTCATCCTATATAGATAGAAATCCAATAGCTCATAGTACTATGTATTACTATATATATATATATATATGTATATATATGTATATACATGTATGTGTGTGTGTGTGTGTGTGTGTGTGTGTGTGTGTGTGTGTGTGTGTGTGTGTGTGTGTGTGTGTGTGTGTGTGTGTGTGTTTAATATGTATATGTGACCCTGGACAACAAAATCAGTCATAAAGGTCAATTTTTTGAAATTGAGATTTATACATCATCTAAAAGCTGAATAAATAAGCATAAGATTTCCATTGATTTATGGTTTATGATAGGACAATATTTGGCTGAGATACAACTATTTGAAAAAACAACTAAAAAAATCTAAATATTGAGGAAAATCCCCTTTAATGTTGTCCAAATGAAGTCCTTAGGAATGCATATCCACTTTAAAAAAATACATTATTGATATATTTACGGTATGAAATTATACAAAATATCTTCATGAAACATGATCTTTACTTAATATTCTAATGATTTTTGGCATAAAAGAAAAATCAGTCATTTTGACCCATACTATGTGTAGTTGGCTATTGCTACAAATTTACCTGTGCGACTTATGACTAGTTTTGGTCACATATATGTCACATATATATGGATCTCAATGGCGTCAAATTTGTCCCTATTTACTTAATGTATGAGCTATTGGATTTCTAACCAGTTGTCACATTAGTTATTGTTTTAGCATAAAGGAATTTCGGCCCATTTTCACAATTCAATCAATTCCTGATGGATAAAATAATGTTATTTGTCAACTACCTATTTTCAACAGTAATTATTCTCCAACAGAATGTAATCTCTTGTCAGTTTGTGAGAGGTTGCATTAATCATTTTAATACCAATGATTAAAAACAACATAGCAGTAACATTTTTATATATATATAATATATATATTTTCCACCTAGTGAATTCCACTTTTGTTTTGCATGTTGTTCAGCTCTGCAGGATTATGGATTTTGGATTATGATCTAGCTGTTAAAAGGAGTTAATCTTGCACAAATGTTTTCTTTTCCTTTCTCATTTCACAGTGCATATACTCTGGTAATGAATGCAGAATATTTACATAAATAATCCTTACAGATAAAAGCTTTAGTACACAGTGCCACTTTCCAGTTGATATGTGTGTAACAAGTGCCGCAATTTGACTCTGGAAGAGCAGCGTTTCCCATGCGTTGTCAGAGGGATAAGATCAAGTCAAATGAATAAGAACTCTTTCAGTGTAGCATTGATTTCATAATCCCGCCGGATCTTGCTGCAGTTTAGATCAATACGTTTACATCACGCTCAGACTTTCACACTAGAAACTGAAGCGTGTGTGACTTACTGTAAGCATACTGACAGAATGCATCACTGTGCCTTTGCCAAACATTGTCCTACATCTTTGCCCATTGGAAACTTAATGTAAGCTAATGTATATTTTCCCAGAACTATAATATAAGGCTAATTTTTAAGAAGGCAGCTGTCACAACACTGTCATGGCCCTGCCATAACATTAGCATTACCTTTTGAACTTTGACCCTGCATTTTTGTCTGCCACTTCCTTTTTGCATGTCATACAGGAAGTGCATCAGCATTTTACTTCCTGCTTACATATTTTGTTCTGTGCTGGCTGACTAAACAAGAAACAATTAAGGCCTCAGTTTTCTAAATTATAAGTCATAAATTTTCCCCTCCACTCTTGCCCTCTCTTTCGTACACTCTTTCTTTTTTTCTCTCTATCGTTCTCTCTCTTTCTTTTGAAGTTTTGCTCCTGAATGGGCTAGTGTCTCTAATGGAAATGGGGCATTAAATCAAAGATCAAAGACAAGCGCACAGCAGAGAGGACAGCTGTCTAAATACAGTGGGGAGAAAATGTGTCTGTGTTTGCGTGACTGCAAGAGAGAAGGGTGTGGGGTTAGCTGGTTTAAGTTTGGTTTGATTTGATACTGTTATTTTTCAGTTCAACCCTTGTAACAGTTTTCGTTTTTGTGTGTTCATGAATGTTGCAAGTGCTTAAAAGGATAAAAACGCTGGCACAAAGTAAGATTGTGCGCACACTTGATCATTTTAAATGTTTTTAAGAAGTCTCTGGTGCTCTGTAGTATAGCCATGTGCTGCTATGTCATGTTGTAGACATGTAAAACATGTTTCGTAAGGATTAGGTGTGTTGTACAGTCATATCTGTGCAATAGAATGTTTGCTAAGATACTGAGACAATATTAGATTAGCATTAAAACAGGAAGCTGAGCCCCTGAATCAGCAATCTGTGCTGTGAATGTGAAATCACTCTCTCTAACAAAACGGGGCTTCCCACACAATATCTTTTTTTTGTCAGGTTAAGCACTTCCTTTCAGCTGTCAGAAAATGTTGCTAGTCAGTCTCAGGATGGTCAAACTAAATATCAAATCAGCTGTTTTATTTTCTATTTAATTTATATGTAGTTTGCAACCTTTCTCACAATCAGTAAACATTGAAGTAGACAAAATTAACAGAATAATGCACTAGAATAGGATGTTACAGCTTTCATTAAGAGCAAAATTAGTTCAGTGGTTATTAATTAGTGGTTATTAAGGAACTTGTTTCTTATTTGTCATTTTTTATAAACTAGGGAGGATGGAGTGGGAGTATTTCCCTGCCTTACTGTAATGTTTTTGTAGAAACTCGTCAAAAAATGTTGCTTCTTGAGTGCCATAACTGGGAGATTACAGGGATTGCCCACAACATGTGGGTTAATTTTATGTTAGATAATAATTTAGTCACTAGAAACAAAGGTTTCCTGATTTCAGTTTTGTGCAGTGAAAACAGTTTCCCTGTAAATGTTGTTGTTGTTGCTTTTAAGGGTTATTGCTGGTGCTATAGTGTCAGGGTTAATTTTAGTTTTAGTTCTGTTTTGTCTAATTCTCAGCCGACATCTTGGTCTTAATCCACACACGCTTACAGAGAGTAATTGGTTTAAGATGTGTCTTGATTCCAGCTGTGTGCCCCCTATCAGGTATCCCAGAGAGATGGGTAATTAACCTAGCAGCTAATGAGATACATCACTAATTACACCACACACACACACACACACACACACACACACACACATACACACACATGCACACATGGAGCAAAAAAAAAAAAAAAAAAGACTGGATATTCATTGATCTGTACAGGAAGTCTAGTTTGTGCCAGCATGGCAGTTTGTTTATGAATATGTATCTCCAGCTCTCTATAAGCATTTGTGTTCATTCTAATGAGTTGACTCTTATGTATAAGAGCTGTTTATTATAGTTTTGAAACATTTGGCCCTTTAAGTCTGTCGTTTTAGGTCCAGTTTGAGCTTAAATCAGTGAACACATCCTTTAGCTTGGTGTGCTAGCATCCTTCTCTTGCTTCCAGTAAGATGCTTAGCATTCATGCTATTGATTTTCCCATTAGCACTTTAGCCCCCTCCAGTAGAGAGGATCAGAGAGAGCTCAATATAACAGCTTGAATCTCAGTTCAAGAATCTGCACTCTTCAACCTAGAAACAGAGCAATTAGCCCCCAACTACAATCCACAAACTCTGTAGGCTACTCTCCTCAGACACCTTCTGTGCAAATGTTTGACGTTTGTAAACTATTTAGGTGATTTAACTGTAGATAAATCCAGTAATAACTACAAGCACATTTGAATTATTTAACTGTAGCCCACGGTGTAACCACAAGGCAGGCTTAAGTTGCTACATCATATGTTTGCATGTGTAAAATGTATATGTTTGTGCCGCTGGTACAATTAAAATGCCTATCCAAATGTGAACCTGTTTCTACATAGCATTAATGCAAATTGCAATTATTATAGATGCCTAATATAAGCTGAACCCTGTTGTGATAGGCTGCTTTAATATAATTCAATTTAATTCACTTCAGCTGCTTTACTGATCAAGGCCTGTGGGGGCCGTGTCTCTGGAGAAACCTGGGACTAGAGTCAATAGGGAACTTATTCCAGAGGCACTGTCACGGGGCAATCCCCCGTAGACATGGCCCTATGTTCTGCTCAGTTGCCTAAAGGGAAATTTAATTCAAGATGGAGGGGGATGGGGGAGTCAAAGACAGACAGAGACATTTAATTGAGGAGATCTTGGTGATTCCAGGAATTGTCTCTCATGTAATATTCAGCTGTCTTTAATACAGCTTGGCAAAGAGCTATTGATCACAGTTGAGACTTTCTCTACTTTTCTTCATCATTCCAGGGTTGCTTCTCTCTGAATACTGACATTGAAGTTTGTTATGCTGCTCAAGTTTAAGATACTTCATCTGTTGCTGTAATTATGTATAGTGATTTAGTGATTTAATTATGCAAAATGATTTAGAAAATCGTAATGTAGGTGTAAAGTTTGGGTAATTTAACTTTTCTCTCTCTTTCATTCTTTTTCTAGGCCAGGGTGGGATGAATGTGCTTAGTAGCTCAGAGGATGGAGTGTTGTGACTCTGTCTCCAACAATGGAGCCTCTGGCCCCCACACACAACAGCCTCCTGGGCTCTGCAGACCACTGGCCCCCAATCCACTCCTACTGGCCAGAGATCAAGCCATTCATCGGAGCACAACAACTCTGTCCAAGCAGGGTGGACTAGTGGGGCGGGCTGAGGAGGAGGGACTTGCAGGGAGATTTGAAGAAAGAGTTAGGGAAAAACAGGTCAATGAATGTTCAACTAGAGAGATGTTAAAAGATGCAGCGGAGAGGGAGAAGGCAGATGAAGAAGAAGGTGATGATGTGGAGAGACCTATCGGAGAGATCTTGTACCAGCCTGATGGGTCTGCCTATGTGACGAAGAGTAAACTCACGAGTGGTGTACCGTCCTCCTCGTTAGGTGCCCCTTCCTCCATCATTAGAACCTGTTACGTTTCCTCGTCTAAAAGCTCCACTCCACAGATTTTTCGTGTCTTCCAAATGCATAACCTTGACGACAGTGATAGTCTAGCTCTGGTGACCCGCCAATCCAAAGATAGTGCTCCTGACGTGGCAGGATCATCAGAGGAAGGGGTGACATGGTCTGGTCTAACCAAACCCATCCTGATGTGCTTTCTGTGTCGGCTGTCTTTTGGCCGTTCACACTTGTTTAGGGCTCATGCTTCTCAGCAACACAACATCACCTTCAGCGACGAAGAACAACATCTGCTCTCGTTTAAACACACCTCTGCCATTTTACAGCCTGCCGGCCCAGGCAACCACCCATTCCTCTGTTTCCTAGAACCAAAAAGGAATTGTGAGTCTATGGTACCACTTAACCTGGCATCTCAGACCTCTGGGAACAGCACAGAGGACACGGCAAGACGGAAAGAGAATGAAGAGCCTCTGATCTCTAAGCCAGGACTCCCTCTCCTGCCCTCTCCACCCAGAACCTCCCCTGCTACCTCAATACCAAGCCCTGCCAAAGACCCTTCAACCCTGGGAAGAGAGGGCACACAAAGAGGCAAGGAGGATAAGATATGGAAGGATGGAGAAAGTAATGAGGGGGGAGAGAGGAGATTGTATTTAGAGGTAGGCAGCACTGTAGATGACGGTGCTCATGGTATTAGCAGCAGCAGCGGACAAGAGCACATTACTGAAGCTGCTCTGTCAAACCAAAGCATTTCAAAACCTCCAAACTCTGTAACAATAGCAACCAGCTTTATGAACAACACCAAAACCCTTACAGACTCTGAGTCAGAGTGTGGAACAAGCTTTAACTGCCACGACCCTGCACCTGCTTCCCTTGTTGTGGTAAACCCATCCACTGTCACTACTACAGAACAACTTGCCAACCAAGAGAGTGCCACAGCAACCGAACCAAATGAACAGTTAGAGAATGGTAGCGCCATAGCAATGGAACCAACCACTAGGTTGTCTGAAGATGACAGACATGCTGTCACTCATTCTGACCTGCCCAATAATCATAGCCATTCCCCATCCCCTACACTGAGTCCTACCTTAAACCAGACTAGTCAGCCTATTCTTGAAGAAGGGCACTTGGACATGGCCTCTAGAAAAAGGCTGTTGATGGCTAGTGACGGAGGCTTTGTTGCAGCTGGGGATGATGTCCAAGGATCATCTTTCAGTTATGGCATTCAGGCCTCTATAGTACACTCCAGAAACTCCTGCAAGACATTGAAGTGTCCAAAATGCAACTGGCACTATAAGTACCAGCAAACTCTTGAAGCCCATATGAAGGAGAAGCATCCAGAGTCGGAGTCTGAACAGTGTCCATACTGCAGCAGTGGTCAGAGCCATCCACGCTTAGCAAGAGGTGAGACATATTCTTGCGGATACAAGCCGTTCCGCTGCCAGGTCTGCCAATATTCCACCACTACCAAGGGCAACTTGAGCATCCACATGCAATCGGACAAACACCTCAACAACATGCAGAGCCTGCAGACGCAGTCACATGCACACAGCCCAGCAGCCCAGCCCAATCCTTTAACCCATTCGCATCCTACTCTCACTCACCCCACCCAAGCCAACTCCCCCTCTCCATCTAAACTTCGGGGACGTGCATCATGGCGGTGTGAAGTCTGCGACTACGAAACCAACGTGGCACGGAACCTCCGAATCCACATGACCAGTGAAAAGCACACGCACAACGTGCTTCTACTGCAGCAGAACCTGGCACACATGCAACGTCAACGTAAGCACAATACCACCGAGCTTTACCGCCACTGCCAACCTCAGACCAAACTGTCCGATGCCATTGCTCCTCTGTCCTGCAATGAAACCTCTTCACAGAAACTCTTTGAATGCATTCTATGTGGCCACTTTTCCTGTGACACTCTAGAAGAGCTTAGTCAACACCTGACCATGCAGCGTTCATTACCCAATTCCTATTGGAGGAGCACAACCGGAGACACCCATCATTGTCGGCTTTGCCATTATGCCACGCCTTTGCGAGCAAACTTCCAACTGCACTGCCAGACAGACAAACACGTACAGCGCTACCAGCTAGCTGCACACCTACGGGAGGCCAGTAGTCAACATGTAAACATCGAAGAGGAGGAAGAAGAGTGGCGTCTCAGGTGTGTCGCTGCAGGAAGCCAAGTGCAGCTCAGGTGCAATGCATGTGACTACGAGGCCAGCAGCTTGGAGAAACTGAAGCTACACACCATGAACTCCAGACATGAGACCAGCCTGAGACTATACAAGGTAAACCTCACAATTCAAAACCAAAACTCTATGTACAAAAAGTCTGAGGCATGGTATTCCTGTCAGTAAAATCCACAAAAGCCCAAGGCGCCCTCAGTGACGCCATTATTCCCAAAACCTGTAAGGCCTCTCTGGTAATTGAGATAGATTGGATGTTATTTTTTCCCTCCTCCTAATGTGGTCCATTAACTCAGCACATCTCTAATCAGTTTAGAGTTCTGTAAAACAAGTGGACTGGTGTTTCTCACTGTGGTTGTGTGCATGTGTTTTTGTGTCTGACAGTGTGCATGTAATGTTTCACTGGATTCATTTGCTTTGAATCTGTCTACTTAGCTTTCACCATACCGCAGACAGTGAGGAAGATTTGGCGTTTATTTGAGCAAAGCATGTTAAGTAACATCTACATAGGTGTTTTTACAGGGTTGTATTGATCCTGCATTGATCTATGTTGTGCTGTTCACATTAGAGGAAGCCACATATTGATCATTTATGACTGTATGGTCAATATATGGCTTCCGCTAAAGTACCTTAAGTATGCTGGTGTTGAAATGTGAGCTGGATGAAGTAGAAGAGTGTTTTATTAAGTGATAACTTCTTTTAACTTCTTTACTTATATTTTTCCTTTCCATTCACTCTCACACATTATATATGAATAATGTTTATCTTCACTTTCTCTCAGTATTTGCAGCAGCTGGATGGAGTGGAGTCTGAAGATGTCTGGCTACACTGTGTGCTGTGTGATTTCTCCACTCAGAACAGCCTTTCTTTAGTGCAGCACTCCCATTCATTGAGCCACCAGAGAGGGGAGGGGCTGCTCAGACTACAGCGAATCCAGAAGGGTCTGCAGGATGAGGAGGAGCTTGGTGCCATCTTTACAATCCGAAAAAGCCCTGCTCAAGAAAATGGTATGAGACACACATGCATGATCGCTTTGTTCTCTATATACAAAGTCGTTTACAATTTACAGAGTTAGCACCAAAAATTGTGTTTTCAAACCAGTCAAATTTCAGGGGGGAAAATAAGCAAAATCCAACACACTCATAAGCAGAACACCAGCTTTTGATGCTAGATTAATGTGGGGGAGAAAGTCAGGGAGAATTCCTTAAAACCAAATCAAAAGACTAACTGTCCCTTGTGTGTTGTGCTCATGACGCTCAAGGCTCTAAAACACACAACAGAACAACAGAGGGGGAGGGGCTGACAGACATGCCAAAAAACAGAAAGAATAGAAAAAGAAAGAGGGCAGATATTTACACTGGGGTAATTGAGAAAACCGGGTGGTGGATACAATTAGCATTTAGTTCTAACACAAAATAAGCTCAGCTAATGAGTTGAACAATAGCCCGACCTTGGCACCCAGCCTGTTTGTATGTGTATATTTGCATATGCATTTGTGTGTGAGAGCGAGAGAGAAAAAGAAAGAGAGTGTGTGCTTTTTGTACAGAATGGTAGGAATTGATTTTGTTAATTGACTTGCCAATAATCACATTTGTAACATCTTCACTGGCCAGAAAGAGGCTAAACTAGAGGGTTAGCCAGTCAATGCAGCCAATAAAGGCGCAACCCACTAACGAGGCATGAGTTAATTAACATTCTCAAATTAACATTTTAAAAGAAAGACAGAGAAAAAGTCTGATAGAGATTCCTAAAGGCTGACAGGTGTTTCTAAATATTCATTGTTTCTTTTTGTGTTAAGAAAATGTTTCTATTTGAATGTTCTTTTTCTCAACTTTGATTAGATTTGTTTACTAATGTTTTCAAATCTCAAATGAATCGGCAAAAAAAGAACGAAAAGAAAAATATACATTGCTAAACATGGTACATTTAAAAAAGAAAGAATACTGAAATACTGTATATAGTAGCATCATATTCCCGATGAGGAGAAATGGCGAACACGCAGCTAGGGCTGTCAAACGATTAATCGCGATTAATCGCATACAAAATAAAAGTTTGAGTTTGTATAATATATGTGTAAGTAATGTGTGTAATTAATATGTGTATTTATAAATACACACAAATATATATATATATAATATATATATATATATATATAATACACACAGTATATTTAAGAGAAATGTTATTTATGTACAAAAAATGTATTTATATATAAAATATTTCTCAAATATATACATGGATATGTTTGTATTTATATATACATAATTACACACAGTACACCAACATATATTAGTCAAACTTTTATTTTGTATTCAATTAATCGTGATTAATCGTTTGACAGCCCTACGCGCAGCATACAAGAAAAGGTTAGTAGTCAGTGTGTCGCATACAATCAATGCTAAAGTCAGCGAGTGAGAGTGAGTAGCTGTTTCAGTGTGAATTTGAACCTGTAGGAACATCGGATCAGCGCTGCTTCCGACCTGCTGGAGCGCCGCAGCTGAATGGCTGGTTATTGATCTTTTTAGGAACACCAGGGCATTGCCTAATTTATAATCAATACTGGATCAATGCTGCTGAGCATTTGTATATTGATCCCCGAGACGGGTAGGAAGTGCTGATGAAGTGTGTGTTGAGTGTGCGCCTGGAGTGTGTTAGCATGTGTGGGTGCATCTGATCACTTCATTACTGGCCAAAATGACCTCACCACGCTGAGCCACGGCCATCTGTTTTGTCCAAGAAGCGTCATGAACATTCTAAGTGAATGCACATGTCCCCTTTGATTTTAACTTGAAAATTAAAATATTTGTGCCTTTGATAATTAAGTTGCATGATGTTTGCAAGTAAAAATGTGTTTGTCTAAAACACACATATGCATTTGGTTAAAATTAGCTTATTTTGGCATTATAAATTTGTAGAATTGAAATGTATGAGTTAATTAACAGGTTTCGCATTAAATGGATAATTTGCCATTTTGTCACTATTTAAACATATCATGCAACACATTATTGAATTTTCGGTAACATTTTAGTAAGGGGAACACATATAAACTATTAACTATGACTATTCCCTCAATAAACTCCTAATTTACTGCTTATTAATGGTTAGTAAGGTAGTTGTTAAGTTTAGGTATACAGTAGGTTAGGATTAAGAATGTAGAATAAAGTCATGCAGGATAAGGCATTAATAAGTACTAACAAATAGCCAATATACTAGTAATATGCATGCTAATAAGCAGCTAGTTAAAGACCATAAAATAAAGTGTTACCGAATTTTCACTAATGAAAGATTTCCTTCTGTCCAATACATTTAGTTGCCATTGTTCATTTGATTTATTTTTAATTTCCATCCCTAAGCCTTTTTTGTTGTGATTTTCCCTGTGAGAGATGCTCAACAATAGACTCTTTTTTTTTTGGTCAGGTTCGGCGCGGTGTGTGTGACTCTGAGAGAATGACTGAGCGAGAGGGCTCAATGGGGCGGTCGTAACTAGAGCGGATTTGACAGTTTCAGGTTATGTGTTCTGTGTTTATGGGTGTGTTGGTTTGATAGGAAATCAATAGCGTGTCTGTCAGGATAATTGGTGTTCAGATGGCCTTTCTCGCTCTCTCTCTCACCCTCTGTCATAATCACCTTCTCAAAGAATTACCAGAAGATACCTCAGCCTGCCTTTGATTGGCCTGTTATGACAACCCTCATGCATTTTTTTTTTTTTTTTTTGTTTCCACTTGCCCCCCCATACCCCAACCACCCCCCTGCCCAAAACCCACCCAAATCAACTCTGTTCTTCTTTTCCCTTCCCCCCACGTAGCAGAACAATTACTCTGCTAAGAAAGCAGAAAGGCAGAAAGCAAGAGAAGAGGATGAGGAGAGGGAGGGAGGGTGTTGAATGGGGTATCTGGTTTAGTGTGTCCCGAGGCTGTGTGTTTTGTACCTACAGAGCTCAGCCGAAGCTTTTAGACGCTGCAAAAGAACAACAGAGCATCATTGCCCTTTTTGAATTTCCATCTTAATGCGTGCATGCTCGCTCTTTTTGATTTTAGAGTTCATCGGGAAGATAACATCTGAAGACTGTTGTCAAAATATTGTCAGTAAATGCCATCCCACATGTTTTGGATATGCACAGTCATTTCAATTTTCAGGGAGTGCTTTATAAAATGCTTCTTTTAGCAAGAACTAGCACAACAGACTCAAACTGAGCACAATGAGAAGACCTATTGTATTAGGATAATTTTTAAAGGCTGTCATGGCAGCATTGTTCGCCAATTTGTGCTTTGAAATGGACTCTTTGTGTGTGACCCTCCTGACCTCTGATGTATTATCTTCCTCCTGTGACTTTTCAAATCCCCACAGGTCAAATGAAGCTCTGCTGACGCTGCTGACTTTAACTCATCCTCTTCCTGGTTTTCTTCTCTCATATCTTTCTTTGTATTTTTACTGTAGAAGATAAATATAACTTATTTTGTGTGAAAGAGAATTTGTAGATTACTAGCTACTGTATTGTGTCGGTCTGTCTGTTAATGTTTTTGAGCAGGTTGGTTGTGTCTCACCGAGCTAGTGTAGACTGACCCCTATAGGTTAGAATGTGTTCCTGCATTCAACCTTGTTTTGCAGTGGCTCATGCTCGCAAGATATTTTCTGCAATGATCAGTTGCCTTGAAAATCAAATAGGCCTGATTATACAAATAGCAAAGCATACAGGAAAGAAACAACCTTGAGTGTGTACATAAGAATTTGTCTATTGTGATTTACTCTCTGAATATATACATATTTTCTTCTCTTCAGCTCTTCAAGGAGATCAGAATGGGATGGACTCTTCCACTGAGTTTACGGCTAACCAAGAAGACCGAAGTAAACATGGAGACATAGCAGCGGAAAAAACAGGTCTTTACCAAAATGATGTTTGTTTTGTTTTTGTTTTTCCAGCTGGTTTTGCTTCAGGACCCAGATTTTATATTAGATGCTGTGGTGAACCCACACCTATTAATTAATATTAATTATATTAATATTACCATATCACCAATTGTGTTATTAGCATTGTGCATTGTTGTTTTCCCTGCTGTCCATGATACCAACTGGGAACCACTGTTTTACAATAAGCTTAGTGTTGTTAAATAATAATGTTGTTTAATATTATCGATAAACTTAAAATTTTCTCTGTTTGATTCTTTTTGCTCTTAGAAGGATTAATTCAAACGGAGGTGGAGCAAAATGAGTCTTCTTCCAGTCCTAAGCGTCCCTCATCTGGATCTGACGAGTCAGTTGAGCTCTCTCTCTGCAAACGGCCACGAATACAGGAAGAGGTCTGCTGCAATACACTCTGCGCTCATTATTTATTTTTTTAATAAAATGTAACCTGGTAAAGCCATGTTCATTTTACAAGTTCTTTAAAGTGCTATCAGATCACTATTCAGATCATTGTTAAATAAGATAAACAACATTAGTTTTCTGTACGTCTAGCATAATAGTATAAATGAGTAGTTAGGGTTATGGAATAATATGGTAATTTAATACTAATTTAATTAAATTACTAATAATTTAATTGCTTATTATACCATTGTGCAAAAAATAAGAATAGAAACAAAGCCTAATATTATTTAAAGGGACAGGATACTGCAAAGACAGTAAGTAATTATTGTTCCTCTGTATTTCTGTTCGTTTCTCATTTAGATGCGGCAGTGTCCATTCTGTCGGTTCCGTCATACTGATATTGAGCGTCTAAGGAGTCATGTGATGAACCAGCATGCAGTTCAGCCTGCTCTCCGCTGCCCACTGTGCCAAGACACATTGCACAGTATTGCCCTCTTGCGTACCCACCTCACACAGCTGCACAGTGTCACTGCAGACTGCACTCAGAAGCTCATCAACACGGTGAGGGGGGGAAAAGACAGTATGGATGTAGCGTGTAGATTCAATATTTTAGTGCTATATAAAGAATTAAAGCAACCAGGGATTTTATGAACAACACATGTCCATTCCAGCCACAGTTCTCACAACTAGTAAAAACGTCTAAACTCCCTTAAAACAAGATAAATTGCTTGGGGTATTAAGAATCTTTTAAAGACAATATGTTTTGAATTCGTTTTTTTTAACCTATAGGCAATATTTACTGATGTAAAATCAGAATGGATTTTTAATCTTTTAAAAGGATTTTTATTTCTATCATCAGCTGCTATTTGGCAATTTTGAGAAGTTAAAAAGAAAAAAAATGGGTAAATATTGCAAAGTGCTTGAATAATTTCTGCAATTTTGTGTTGCCTGCATCTTAGTCGCTATTGTTACTTGTTATATTAGCCATCAGCCATGCTGCTTTCTAGATATTTTATATTAAAAAAACAGTGGACCACTATTTTTATATATGGTGTAAAAATTGTATTTATGCAAGAAAATGTTTAGCACAGTGTGCATGTGTGTATACGGAGGGGTGTTTAAACCCTCGGTGACTCCAGCACGAGCGCACGGAGACAAGTAATGACATTGAGTGGGGGGAGGGGAGAGGTAGCTGCCTCAGATCCAATGAATATTAAAATTAGCTTTTTTTATCTGCAGAATATAAATTGATACTAATGCACCCAGAGCTTGTTTGAACCCGAAGCAGACATGCCTCACTGTTTCTGAAAGGTTGGACATTTTTTGCCAATTCAGTCAGCTTGCGCTGAGTGCTTTTTCTTGCGTAAAAAGGCTTTTCTGTCTTTTTTTTTTTTTTTTCCCATTTCATGTGTTCTTCCCTCTCCTATCTTTCTTGGTCTTCCTTGCCCTCTGCTCTGCCATCTCTCTTGATTTCTCTCCTCGGCACTTGCCGTTCCTCTCCCCTTTCCCTGCTGAACTGAAATACAGTAATGAAAATAATTGTGCTTCATTAGCTCTGAGCCAGTGCTAGGTGATTTTCGTTATGAACCATGCCTAGTAATTATGTTCTAAATTAAATGTGACCTTGAAGAGGACTTGTGTGCTGCTTTGTGTCCCTTTAATACAGCACTTTCCTGAAATGGTGTGCTTTGTGATGGAAATAGCAGCCATTTTGTTTGGTTGCTCTCCCTCCCTCTCCCCCCTTAAAGTTGCATTGATTTACACATTTTAAATTTGAGTGGGTACAGGAGGAGAGAAGGAGAGGAAGATAAATAAAGTGGCTTTTTTACATCCAAAGTTAGCTAATTGTGTTGTCATGGACCAAAGAGGGCTTCCATTCATACTTAACCTTTGAACTGCTTTAAGTGTTGGTTCATGACTGCGATTCCATTTTGCTTTCTGAAGTTAAGGGTCTATTCTCTTGCACGATGCATCGTTAATGCACACGTAGCAGGAACACGGCATAATGACCAATCATTTTCAGAGATAACAATCAAATGACTTAATAATGAGATTTTGTGGATTAATTAATCCACAAAATGGATTTATCAAACCTATTATGATTTCTTTTTTCCCTTGTGATCAGGTGATTGCTTCAGACGTGCTGCCAGAGAAGATGTTTTTACCAGTGCACAACTCTGATACACAGCTAATAAATGCTAATGAAACAAAGAGACTGGATGGTTAGTATAAATATTACTTTTTCTTTTTTAAATCTAGGTTGAGCATGGTTCTATATTTGTCATCATTTTAAATAAGGTTGACAGTTATGATCTGACTCAAAAATTAGTCCAAAGGTGATCTAGCAATATTTGTGCTTGGTTTAATTAATAAATTATGATTTTGTTTTAATTCATTTTGCTTGATTGTATATTCAGAACAGTCCTTTTTCTGTTTATTTTTTTTAGAAATTTCAACTGATGCTGAACCTGAGAGAGGTACCACACCTCACTTAGAGGCAGCAAAAATCTATAAACAACCATCAGAGGATGCAGAAGCAACAAAGGAGAACAATGCTGCTTTTCCTTGTTGGCAGAAGGGCTGTAACAAAGTCTTTACATCCTCAAGTGCACTCCAGACACACTTCAACCAGCTTCATAGCCAGAAATCTCAAACAGCAATATCTGATCGCCACATTTACAAGTACCGGTGTAATCAGTGCAGCCTGGCATTCAAAACCCCTGAAAAGTTGCAACTGCATTCTCAGTACCATGCTATAAGAGCTGCCACCATATGCTGCCTCTGTCAACGCAGTTTTCGTACAATGCAGGCCCTTCGGAAACACCTTGAGACAAGCCACCTGGAGCTAAGTGAAACCCAGATACAGCAGCTTTACGGTGGTTTAATGATGAATGGTGAAACCCTGATCTCCGGCGACCAAACATTTGGTGAAGAGGAGGGATCACCAGAAGAAACTGAGATGAAAGATGATGAAGAATGTGATTTGGAGAAAAAACTAAGTCCTACAGACAATGATTCAAGTTTGGTTAAAGATAATGCTGAATGTGACCCCAAGCAGCCTGTTTTTCCACTTAGAAAGGGCCCGAATATAACAATGGAGAAATTTCTGGATCCATCGAGGCCTTTCAAATGTACTGTTTGCAAGGAATCTTTTACCCAGAAGAATATTCTCTTGGTTCACTACAACTCAGTGTCACACTTACACAAACTTAAACGGTCTCTTCAGGACACGTCAACTGGCTTGCAAGAGCCTGTCAACAATGCAGACCACAAGCCATTTAAATGTAGTATTTGCAATGTAGCATATAGTCAAAGTTCAACCTTAGAGATTCATATGCGTTCTGTCTTGCATCAGACAAAAGCTCGTGCATCCAAGCTTGATTCATCTACGTCTAGTTCTGAATCTGCTGGCCCTCCCCCAGGCAAGGCATTGTCCAGCACCCCTGCAACCATGAAGCCTGCTACTTCCATGAACAATGCTGGTCTAAGCCACCAACAAAGCACTGAACTCAATGGCACACCTGCAAACCCAGACACCAGCCATCCTTCAACATCTGACATGAGGAAGAAGTTGGTAAACATGATTGATTCAGCTGCCAAGCAACAACAGGTGTCATTACAACAACAACCATTACTACAACAACAGCAGCAGCAGCAGCAGTTAGCCCAGGCTCAAGCCCATCTCCAGCAAGAGCTCCAAAAGAAGGCTGCTCTTCTTCAGTCCCATTTATTTAATCCTGCACTTTTACATCCTTTTCCTATGGCAACAGAGGCTCTTCTTCCAGTGCAGCAGCAACAGCAATTGCTTCTTCCTTTTCTTATTCCAGGAGGAGAGTTCCGTATGAATCCAGAGGTGAACCTTAAAGGCTCTGGTCTAAACTTAAGCACATTAAAACCTACTGTAAATGAGGATACTGCTGAGTCTTCCAAAAAAGTTGGCTCGAAATATTGTTCTAAACAAAAACAAAATGAAAATCTGGTAATTCATCCTGAAATTAATGAACAAAAACTGACCAGTGATCGACAGTGTGTAAAGGATGCAGATGAACAGAACGATAATGAAGGATCAAAAGAAATCGATAATGGGGGTATCAAAGAAAAAAAACATCATCCCAAAACACAAGAAAATGAAGATGTAAACAAAGAGATGTCAACCAGTGGGGAAGGTTTTGATGAGTTTCTTCCACCCAGAATAGCCCATGATGCTCCAGGGAATGCTTCAAAGGCTTTGCTTGAAAACATTGGTTTTGAGTTAGTCATGCAATTCAATGAAAGTAAGCAGCGATATCAGAAAAATCATACCGAGGCAATACCAAATGGTGGGTATGTGTCTGACACCAAAGAGGTGGATCATACAGAAGGCATGGAGAAGCTAGAGTGTGAGTCTTGTGGGAAGCTTTTTTCAAATGCACTGATTCTGAAGAGCCATAAAGAGCAGATTCATCATTCCATATTCCCTATCAAGTCATTGGAAAAATTTGCCAAAGACTACAGGGAGCAATATGACAAACTCTTTCCACTGAGACCTGCAACTCCAGAGACTTCTCCTGTCTCATCCCCTTCTCCTACACCTCCTATGATTCCCAACCCTTCAGTGCAGCAGCCACAACACCAACAACCAGTGCAACCAATTGTACCGGTCTCTACACTCAGTGCTACTCCTGCTACTGTCTCCATTCCTCAAGTTAAAGCTCCATTATCTCAGATTCCCTTACCCATGGAACTGCCACTCTTCCCCCCACTCCTAATGCCCCCCATAACTTTGCAAGCTTTAACTCCTCAGGGCTCTGTCCATCTGCCCCCAGTGGAGGCCAGTTTGAGTCCTGATTTGACACAGCTTTATCAACAACAGTTAACTCCACCCATGATACAGCAGCAAAATAAAAGACCTCGAACCAGGATCACGGATGATCAGCTTAGAATCCTGCGTCAGTATTTTGATATAAACAATTCTCCAAATGAAGACCAAATCCACGAGATGGCCAACAAATCTGGTTTGCCACATAAAGTCATAAAGCATTGGTTTCGGAACACTCTATTCAAAGAACGCCAGCGCAACAAGGATTCTCCATATAACTTTAGTAACCCTCCCATCACAACACTGGAAGATGTAAAGGTGGATTCTAGACCACCCTCTCCTGAGCCACCAAGACAAGAGTTTTATGGGGGTAAAAGGTCCTCAAGAACCAGGTTTACTGACTATCAGCTAAGATTATTGCAGGATTTTTTTGATGCCAATGCATACCCCAAAGATGATGAGTTTGAGCAACTGTCCAACCTCCTTAATCTTTCTACCCGTGTGATTGTGGTATGGTTTCAAAATGCCAGACAAAAAGCTCGGAAGAACTATGAGAACCAAGGAGAGGGAGTGAAGGATAGTGAACGCCGAGACCTATCTAATGACCGCTACTTTCGTACTTCCAACAACAATTTCCAGTGTAAGAAATGCAACGTAGTCTTTCAACGCATTTTTGATCTCATTAATCACCAGAAAAAGCAGTGTTACAAAGATGAAGAGGAGGAAATGCAGAATGATCAGAATGACACTTTCATGACTGAGTGTCATAGTCCAATATCTGGACCCTCTTGTTTTACACAAGCAACTTCTTGCTCAAGCCCCTCCAGTTCTTCTGTGTCTAGTACTATTATGAAGTCCACTGATTCTGAGCATATGCACACAAGTCTCACTAGAGAGCTTGAACAAGCAAATGAATCATCCTCTGACCCTAAACAGGCTGTTAGTATCAACACTGAGTTAGAGGAATTGGAGAACTGTGTGCTGCAGCCAAAGCCTCCCCGTGAGGAGAACCAAAATGTAAGCACAGAGATTCACTCTCACTCACCTCCTAAACAACAACAGGTTTCCTGCACATCTGAAACAAACCCAGCTCCCTCACAGAGCTCCCAAAACATTTTTAGTCCTTCAGAGATTCCTTCATCTGAGCAACAACTGCAACAGAAACCAGCCCAGGATATGAGCCCTTACCACTGCATCCAGTGTAAATTGAGCTTCCCCTCTTTTGAACATTGGCAAGAGCACCAGCAAATGCACTTCCTTACCCAAAGTTACTTTCCCAGCCCACAGTTCCTCGACCGTCCTGTAGACATGCCTCTCATGCTGTTTGATCCTGCTAATCCCCTACTTGCAAGGCATTTGCTTTCAGGAACAATTTCTCAGATAGTGGCAAATCCACCTGCAGTAACAACCATTCCTGATTCAACAATAAACTCTCTGAAGAGGAAACTTGAAGAGAAAGCAGGAACCAGTTCTATGGAAAATGATTGGGAAAATAATGGGGAGGAACCCCAGCGAGACAAACGTATGAGGACCACCATAACACCAGAGCAGCTAGAGGTTTTATATCAGAAATACCTTTTAGACTCCAATCCAACACGCAAGATGCTTGACCATATCTCCAGCGAGGTCGGTCTTAAGAAAAGAGTGGTTCAAGTCTGGTTCCAGAACACCCGAGCTCGTGAGAGGAAAGGCCAGTTTCGGGCATTGGGACCATCTCAAATCCATCGCCGTTGCCCATTCTGTCGAGCTCTCTTTAAAGCACAGACTGCTCTTGCTGCTCACATACGTTCACGTCACTGGCATGAAGCAAGGAATGCAGGGTATAGTATGGCAATGTCTAGTATGACTCAAGATCAGGAAGGTTCTCAGATTAAATCTGATCTCTTTGATTTAGCCAATTATTCTCAGTTTTTGAGCTCCACTGATGATGCAGATTCTCCAGCATGCAAAAGCATGGACCTGTCTTCACATCAGCAGCGTCTGAGCCCAAAACCTATAAAAGGTGAGGGTATGGAAGATTTTGAGATGCCTTCCATGTCAGTTTATCAGACTTTTGAACAGAGCAAGCTGAATAACTGTGAGGCTAACACAAACACGACCCGTGACCATACAACTGATGAAGGAAATGACTCTCTAGAGGGTAAACATGGCAGTATCGACCACATGTCTCCCAGCACTGAAAGAGAGGCTTCTTCTGAAAGTGATGAAAAGATGTCTTCTGGTTTGGTTAGCCCTGCAATCAGCTTTAATGCTAAAGATTTTGATAATGATTTAGTCTTAGATTACAGTGAAAATTCCAGCCTGGCTGATCCAGCTTCACCATGCCCTGGTAGCTCCAACAGTCAGGGCTTTGATAATGACAGACACAGCCAAAAACGCTACCGCACTCAAATGAGCAATCTGCAGGTGAAAGTGCTCAAAGCCTGCTTTAGTGACTACAAAACCCCGACAATGCTTGAGTGTGAAGCCTTGGGCAGTGACATTGGTCTTGCCAAGAGGGTGGTTCAGGTGTGGTTTCAGAATGCTCGTGCCAAGGAGAAAAAGGCCAAGCTTAGCCTTGCAAAGCAGTTTGGTACAGAGAGTACTTCTATTGATAGACCTAAGACTGAATGCACTCTTTGCTCGGTTAAATACACTGGCTGCTTGTCTATTCGTGACCATGTCTTCTCCCAGCAACATCTTGCTAAAGTTAAGGAGGCTCTGGGTGGCCAGATGGAGAGGGACAAGGAATATTTGGGTTCAGTATCTGCTCGCCAGCTGATGGCTCAACAAGAGGTGGATCATCCAAAAAAAACAAGTGATGTTCTGGGACTTGTCCAACCACAAGCTATACTGAGCTCAGTGGGCCTCAACCAAACTGCCCTTCATTGTCTGAGCCAGTCTTCAGTTTATTCAAGTCTACAGACGCAGACCACTACAAGCATACGAAGTGGTAGCAGCACAATGACTGAGGGCGTTTCGTCCATAAAAACAGGTATGTCTAATCTACACTTTTTAAAAAAAATTAATTTACTTAAAATTCTGCTCTTTTGTAATCCTTGCTTTTTTTCTTAATTCATTATTGTAGAAGGTGCCAGTGACCCTCCTGTAAATGAGCTGACCCGCAAGCCAAACGTGATGTCCTCTTCTGCCATATCAGCTATGGATGACAAAGATGTAGTTAGCACAACCAACTCTGTCTTGACCCCAAAGACCACGGAACAAGAACTTCAGTTACCCAAAGAAAATGACACTGGGAGTAACAGGATTCCCACAAACAAACTTGACAGTTCTCCATTGGGAAATGCTACTCGTGTAAATTCTTCTTGCAACAGTAAAGAAAAGTCAGACTCTTCCAGACCAACAGTATCTACTCCAAATACTGGAAGGGAATATGCCATGGACCCAACTCAGCTACAAGTTCTTCATGCAGCAATGAAAACTGACCAAGCTGCTCTGCTCCCTAGTCCCCTCCTGCCCTGTCTGATGCCTGGCTTCCCTCCACTTTTTTCACCCCATATTCCCACACCTATGCCTGGAGGCCTCCTGCAGCCCATGTTTGGCATGGAAAGCATGTTCCCATATGGTCCAGTCTTGCCACAGGCTCTAATGGGGCTGTCCCCAGGCTCCATTCTCCAGCAATATCAACAAAATCTGCAGGGTGCACTGATGCAACAAAGACTGCAGCTGCAACAGAAACAGTTAGTGAAGCTACCAGAGAAACCAAAACCTAGCCAAATCTCTGCTCGCCTCCATGCAGAGGACATCATTTCATCCAAACGTGACAAGAAGCAAGGCACACTCAATGGCACAGATTCCCCCTTCATAAACTCTGTCAACACTAAGCAGCCAGACATGGATAACAACTTTCTTCTAAGCCACAGTATTGTTTCCAAAACAGAGTGTAGAACAGAAGGCAAGGATGGTCATCTTTATGACTGTCTCGCCTGTGAGGTGTCTCTCACTGGGAATGCAGAGCTCATCAAACATCTTGAGTTCCCTCAGCATAGACAAAGAGTGGCAGAGAGACTGAATGCCAAAGAGCATGCTTCTCCTCAATTACCTCACGTCAGTCCCTCATCTACCTCTCAGTCAAACCCATCCAGTGAACAGAGATCCTCTTCAACTGCCCAGTCTTCTTTAGGGACTCCTTCTGAAACCTCCATCCCTACCCCAGCCAGTTCTGACCAGAACAGTAGACGTCTCCAAAGCTCACCCCTGACTTCAGCTTTACCTGAGGCTTCCCAAAGCTCACAGGCTTCTCACTCACATCATGTTCTTTCGCCTTCAAATGTTACCTCAAGCCTGACAAGCCTTGCAAAGACATGTCACATAAAACCAATAGACTCTGTGGATGGGCGTTGCGACAGCAACGAGTCAGAGGAGGGACAAGACTCGACATAATATATCGGAGCAAGAGGTTTGATGCTTTTCATAACACTTGTTTTTATGGCTTTGAAGCCTCAGAATGGACTCCATGAGATAAAAAAAACAAAACAAGAGGAAAGTAAAACAAAACGTCTCCACTGTAGATTATACTGGGGAAAAGATATGACCCAGAGCTAGTTTGGCAGACTGTTTTAAAAGGACTGAATCCAGTAGGATCCAACTTGCATTACCAGTGCTTGTAACCAAAAACAAGTGTCAGTAGAATGTTTTTTTCCATTTCAATATGCTGGTTTTTAATGAAAACTTGAGTATATGTAAACTGTTTGAAAACTAAAGGGTGCACAGCTAAAGACTGGTGAAGAACCTAAGATGGTTTCATGATTACTTAACTAACCAAAAGTCTGTTTATAACGAGTAAGTTTTAACAGACACCCATAAAACACCCACACTATTTTTTTGCCCTGTCAAGTGTTAAAATATTATATTATTGGCTTAATGAAGTGATGTAATGTTTTTTGATGTTGTCTTCTCTCAGGTCAACAGCTCTCAATTTTGTTCTGTTACAAGACATACCAATAGAAAATATATTAAGCCCAAAAGAAATGTGTAATGAATGAAAACGTACAATTCTGATTTGTATTCAAAGTCCTGAAACTAAGCTAGTAGATGTTCACTTTTTTTTCAAGGACATGTATTTGTCCAGACACAAAGCGTATTGCAGACCGTTGTAAATTGTGGAAAAAATATAATTTAGTTTTTTTTTTTTTTTCTGAAAAATGACAAAAAAACATTCTGTGTTAATGATAGATAAATGTATGAACATTTTGGTGTTGCGTAGATTGTTGAATTCAAATGACTTAATTGTATGGTAGGTTTAAAACAAATGACTTGTATATTTAACTTTTGTATTGTCCCAGTCAAAGACACTTGAGGCTGTTTAGCCATGCTCATGTTAAAACATAGCATTTACCCTCTAATGCTGTTGAAAATTGTCACTGTACAACCAACTTCCTCTCCTGCACTGAGCCAAGTTGAAAGACCCTATCTGTGTATGAATTAGATTGATGACATCTAAGATATTTTCTATTTTTGTTGTCTTTTAAACAGAACATTTCGATTGTGCACTTATTATTTTTTTTCCTCTTCTTTTGCCTTCAATGCTGTAATTTCACTTAAGGCAGTAGTTTTTTTTTTTTATTATTTCTCCTTCCGTACACTGTATTTTATTTCTTAACATTTCTGCACTTGCCATGACTAACAATAACAATGACGCTATTATGAAACAATAATAACTTACAGTATTGCTTTAATGGAAAATCCAAAGATAAAGTAGTCTTACCATTGGTGCATACAAAGGATGGAGAAAAAAAAAACTTTATACTTTAAAAAATATTACTGTTTTTAAGGAATGGAAATCTTTTTAGATGATGGAGCCAGCTATGAGAATACTGTTTTAGCTAACTTATTAGAACATTTGTGACCTCATATATGAAACAACCAGAGAACCAAAAATAAAAACAAAACAGAAAGCTTACTCTGAGGATATGGGACAGCACTGTTTGTGCAGCCATTGTAGTTTGTATTATAGAGGTGGAGATCACACAGTTTGCTTCTCTGTGTCTGGCCTTTCTTTTTGTCTGGTTATCTCTCTTGATTTCATTTCTTTTTGTTTGTTCTACTAAATGTACTGGGTCTAATTGTTGAGGAAATAGAGTGTGCTGCTAATGTAGGTTTGTACTAAGATGCATGCTTGATTTTGCTTTTTGCTGAAGCTTTAATGACGACCGTCAGTAGCCACAAACCCTGTCCCTGTTCCACCGCAGTTCTGTCCACACATGACTGTGAAGACTGTGACTCCATAAACTACATTATGTTCTCCTCTTAGCCAACCAATGTTGAAAACCAATGATGATATATTTATACAAAGTTTGCATTCCAAATATCACATTTGTCATTTGAATTGATTTTCTTTTTTTGTTGTTGTTGTTGTATTCTGCTTCTAAGGGGACTGTAACGTATGCTCTCACTCCTAAGTCTGGACCTGCTGTGAGAGACTGTTTTCTCTGCGTGTTCCTGGAAATGTTATTACTGTAGCGATCGCCAAATAATGTACGTTCATGATGCACTTGTGTTTATTCATGTGACTCACTGGGCTAATGTCTCCTGTCCTCTTATATACAAGCATTCAAAGTGAATAAAATTGTTTCCTTTTAATAATTTGGCATGTCTCTGTGGTCCTCGGAGCGCCCAGGCAATCTGTCTTTTTAAAAGATATTTTTGACTCCCCTGTCTGACAAATTGAAGGTTGCAAGTAACATATTTTCACTGAAAATGCACACCAAATTTGTAGTGATCCAAGTTCTGTGATTTGATCATATGCGTTTCTGCTATGTCGTTAATCTGATTGCATGCACCCTACTCTGCTGAGGCAGTGCAAAGGAGACGGGCAATCAGCCAAAGCACTAGAAATCAATGGAGGTTAAACGAGACAAAATCAATGCAGCTAAAGTTCAAACCGAGATTCAAGTTCATGTGTATTAGCAAGAGACAGCGTTGATAACAGTGTTGCTTGTGCTCAATATATGTAATGCACTGGGTTGTTCAGAAAAGGAAAAATATTTTGTCTATGGGAAAGAATTAGGCCTTATCTACTCTGCAAATAATCTTCCTAACAGGGAAGTTGATGTGAATTTTAGAAGCTAATGTTAAGGAGAATGTTCTTCTTTTTTAACAAGCCATTACTTAAAAACATTCTCACAAACTGGGTGTGATTGAAGGGATATTTAAGAGATAATATAGTCAGCTCATTATCGCAATAAGGGTGACCAGGATCAGTCTTGTATCGGTACTATTTTGCCATATTGACTAGATGACTGTATAAATTAATGTTTCGATGCCACAGTCTTTATTCAGAAACATTTCTGTTTCTCGCCAGTCGGCACTGACCAATCAGGATCAAGTATTCCATCAGGATGGGTAAATAAAACATGTACTTTTTCTAGTTGTCACAATAATAATGTGGGTGGTTTACCCTATGAAGCAGTATTTTTTAAGTTTTACTTTAAAGAATGTCATGTTAATGACCCAAATGAAAAAAAATAGTGTTTTTAAACCAAACTACAGTAAATTGTAGTATACATTATAGTATTTACAACACTTTTTTAAATGAATGCTACAGCATACTAACTATAGTGAAGTTATAAACTGTAATAAAAACTGTAGTATACTTTAGTTTTTACTACAGTTTATTGTAGTATAATATACCTTATAGTTGTAGAAAACTTATTATTTGTTTATAACTAATTAAATTACCACAGCAACTATAGAATTACCACAACAAATTAATTCAAGTAGACTACTTTACTATAGTATGGTTAATAAAAAACAATTACTATAAATTATGTTTTCATGTGGGTGCTCACATTAAGAAAACTTAAATATTTTATCATTTTAATGTTTTAAGAACACATTTCTTGACTGGGAACCAAGCAATGGAAGGTGACAAAACTAGAACGCTTCCGTTACAGTCAACGAAGCTTCTGTAGTGAACGCGACAATTTGATTCGTTTATAACTGGCCGTAGTTCTGGTTTGTCGCATTATGTCGTTTACTTGCAGTGTAGAGGGCCCGAGCGCGTGCGTGACTTGTGTATGCTGCTGGGAGATGAGGACTAAATTACATCACGTCTCTGAATGATTTCTGCACATCTCATTACCAGAGATAGGCTACAGGAAGGTGATGGGCGCGAGAGCTGTTTTGAGGTCCATTATGGCCACGATGTCAGGACTTCGACATGATTTTTTTTTTTTTAAATAAGACTTTGTTGTGTTTTTAAAGCAGGAAAAGGGAACTCGAGGTATGTTTCCAGAGGTATTCCAAACCTCCCACCTCAAGAGCTTCACAGCCATGGTCATATAGCACTTACCCGTACTGCGCATCATAATCCTGTCTGAGCTGAGGTAAATCACGGCATAAACGAATCAATACGCACTAATTGTTTTTTATTGTACAATTAGTCCGCGGCTTTGCGGAAAACAGAAACCATTTCCCACTAATGACTCATGCATCTCCGTATCCCTTCATCAGGGTGGCGCGGCGCAGATGATTCTATAGAATGACGCCGGTTCGAATGGGGGCTGCACGTCATTGGCTGCTGAGGAAGGTTAATTGACTTTGCGTTTAACATGCTAAATTATTCCAGTTTGCCTGCATGGCATTAGGGGCTGCAACACTCCCCCCTCCTCAGCCGAGGTCAACCCAGACCAGTCATTAATTAAACTTGTGACATTTAGCCAGATGAGTTTCCTCTGAGTGAGGATGATATTATTAATATTAACGGCCCTGTGTGAATAGAAGCTGTAACAGACCGTGTTTTTTATGGCATCAGAGAGATTGAATCTTTCTCGAGCAGCAGATTTTAAAATGAAAAAGCAGGCTGGGATATGGAGATCCTGGCTCGTGCATAGCTGGTGTCAAAGCTAAATGTGATGCGTCAGGCATTTTGTGCGTGAAGCTTGTTCTTCGGAAGATGACTTTAAGTGGTTTTGTCTCTCACTTTTTAGAGTTTCCGAATGAACTACTTAAAACTGTCTCGTGCGTTTTAAAACTATGTGTTTGTGTGGTTAATGGAGAATCATTTCTGTAATTGCCTAGACCTAATAGATTAAAGATGCTATTGCGTCATTGGTTTTGCATGTCGACGTAATAACACGGAGATCATTTGTAAAAAATTGCATTAAATGCCAAGCCCACCCGTGTTTCGAAACAAAGTGAATTGTGGTACCTTCAGAGAGACCCTTCCCCCATCTCATTGGTTTTAATACTGGGCAGCGCAGGGCCGTTATGAGCATTTCAGCTCCTCTTGTGTTCTGATAGATGGGCCCTGCTGATACATGATCTATGATGTATGCGGAGAAAGGCCAGCTCATCTTTATTCATGAGCTCGAAGCTGTGATTTCCTCTTAAAGGGACAGAGCGCCACATTCGCTGCACCTTTCTCTGGTTGCTGCTAACGTGTAACTGATGTTGTTGTTGTGATTTTAAAATATCACCAAGGCTCTTTAAGAGTAAAGATAATAATGAATTTTCATCTAAATGATTCTTGTTAAACAGATATTGTTTGCTTCGGATTTCATGAATGTTTTTCACAGTAGATTAGCCTGTAGCAGCATTATCATTATTTTCAGTTGAGTCATTAAGAGATTCACGGACTGTGTGTCATGTTGTCCCTCTCCAGTGAAGCAGGTCCAGGCAGCTATAATGATCTCCCAGAATCTGAGAAAGTACCGGCTAGTGCTCGCTTCCAACTCATTAAAACCACTATGGTGTTCCTTAAGACAATTTGCTTCCTTAGCATGCGAGCGGTGAGAGATTGGAGCAGCAAATTCTATTGTGGATACATGCCATCTTCTATCTGTATTTCATTTAAGAAGCCCATTAGATGCAAAACCATAGGACGTCACCTGTTATCTTTCTATTTCTGGAAATAGGCTATATTGTTTCTGTTTTCTCTCACGCGCCATTAAAGTATGCTTCCCGCAGTAGACATTTAGAGGGGAACCTGCTAGCTATCTGTCTCTGAAATGACTTTTTAATGGCCGACTAGATTTGCTCATCTATCACAGGTCTGCGCCGCTCTTGATTCTCCGATAAACTCAGATAGATTCGGTTACTAATGTTCACGCAGCCGCCATTGTACTGTTCCATATGCAGTTCTTTACACTGCTTGGCAGAGAAATTCATCTGAGTGGGTTTTTCTCTTACTGAGTCGTTCACTCACAAAGTCAGGTTTGCAAAATTTACAATAAATAGCTGTAAAAACAGCACAAGCTCACAAGGGAAATCCAAAAATGTGTGCTGTGGTGATGACATTCTGTCAAAGCCTCAGCAATATTTGAATATTGTCAAATATATATATTTGAGTATAGATATTTTGAGCCCCTTATTCCACCACAAATGCTAACCAAATATATATATATATATATATATATATATATATATATATATATATATATATATATATATATATATAAAATATTAAAAAATAGAGTTGCATGGACTGCTTTTATGTTATGTTGTAGGCTGATGCTGAAAATCAATGCCCACTGTCATTGTATGGTAAAGAGCTGCTTGGATATTCTGGAAAAATTACATTTATGATATTGACATATTTAAAGGGTTAGTTCACCCAAAAATGAAAATTCTGTCATTAATTACTCGCCCTCATGTCGTTCCACACCCGTAAGTCCTTCATTCATCTTCGAAAAACAAATTAAGGTATTTTTGATAAAATCCGATGGCTCAGTGAGGCCTCCATTGCCAGCAAGATAATTGACACTTTCACATGCCCAGAAAGCTACTAAAGACATATTCAAAACAGTTCATGTGACTACAGTGGTTCAACCTTAATGTTATGAAGCGTTGAGAATACTTTTTGCGCGCCAAAAAGCGACTTTATTCAACAATATCTAATGATGGGCGATTTCAAAACACTGCTTCATGAAGCTTTGAAGTTTTACGAATCTTTTGTTTTGAATCAGTGGTTTGAATCAGTCACCACCCCCCCACCCCCCCATTGCTGAACCATTGAAATTTCGAAACACTTATGATGTAAGGAAGCCTCGTTCACTGAAATCACATGACTTTGGCAGTTCGATACACGTTCCTGTTTTGAAATCGCCCATCACTAGATATTGTTGAAGAAAGTCGTTATTTTGTTTTTTGGCGCACAAAAAGTATTCTCGTCGCTTCATAACATTAAGGTTGAACCACTGTAGTCACATGAACCGTTTTAAATGTCTTTAGTAGCTTTCTGGGCATTAATTATCTTGCTGGCAATGAAATAATTTGTGTTCCGAAGATGAACGAAAGTCTTACGGTTTTGAACGATTTTTTTTTTAATTAGACTTTGTTGTGTTTTTAAAGCAGGAAAAGGGAACTCGAGGTATGTTTCCAGAGGTATTCCAAACCTCCCACCTCAAGAGCTTCACAGCCATATTCAAAACAGTTCATGTGACTACAGTGGTTCAACCTTAATGTTATGAAGCGTTGAGAATACTTTTTGCGCGCCAAAAAAAAAGCGACTTTATTCAACAATATCTAATGATGGGCGATTTCAAAACACTGCTTCATGAAGCTTTGAAGTTTTACGAATGTTTTGTTTTGAATCAGTGGTTTGAATCAGTCACCCCCCCCCCCCCCCCCCATTGCTGAACCATTGAAATTTCGAAACACTTATGATGTAAGGAAGCCTCGTTCACTGAAATCACATGACTTTGGCAGTTCGATACACGTTCCTGTTTTGAAATCGTCCATCACTAGATATTGTTGAAGAAAGTCGTTATTTTGTTTTTTGGCGCACAAAAAGTATTCTCGTCGCTTCATAACATTAAGGTTGAACCACTGTAGTCACATGAACCGTTTTAAATGTCTTTAGTAGCTTTCTGGGCATTAATTATCTTGCTGGCAATGAAATAATTTGTGTTCCGAAGATGAACGAAAGTCTTACGGTTTTGAACGACATGAGGGTAAGTAATTAATGACAGAATTTTTATTTTTGGGTGAACTAAAACTTTAAGCTTCCAATAAAATGTTTGGAATAAGACTTTTATTCAGCATTGATGCATTAAATTGATCAACAGTAAAATGTATTCTAGTTCACATAAATGCTGTTCTTTTTTAACGTAACACTCAAGACTGAAGTATTGGCTTTGCCAACACAGGAATAAATCATTTTTAAATATATTAAAATAGAAAACAGTTATTTTTAATTGTAATAATATGTCACAATAGTAAGTTTTTTAAATGAGACATTTGAATGGTATAGGTTAACATTTCCAAATTGGTTGTATTGTATTAAGACGTAAATGTAACTTAATCCACAGTTCAGTACTGATCTTTAATGGTAATCAATACTTAAAATATGCTCCTTTTTCTTTTTTTTCAATTTCAAGGTGTGGTGTCTAGAATGTTTTTAAAATGTACTGCAATATAATCTAACTGCAGCATTGTAAAATGTTGTAAAACTCTTTTATACATGCTAAGATGTTTACAAGTAGCACGTCTGTAATTTTGTTCGTAATACCGTGAATGGCAGAACGCCGCAATCCAAACATTTGCTGACTAAGACACCCCTTTTCCCCCTTTGTGGTTTGCGCTGTCAGTTTGACACGGTCACTGTATAATATTTTGGGTGAGCATCTGTTTCTACAGGGCAGAAACTGAGCCATCATGTTAGTGGAAAGGGGGCGTATGGGGGGGCTTTTTAAAAATCAAGCCTGTGAAATGAGATGCTAATCAGAGGCAGCAGGAGCATGAACGGGCTACGCGTGGCTGCCGTGAATATCTCGCACTGATATGATAAATTATGCTAAATCTTTGACCCCTTGACCTTGGGGTGTCTGGCGTATGATGGTTTGTTATATGGTTTTGAGACCCTACACCCTGCGTAGAGTGAGTGGTTTAAGACTGGTAGAGCGGTTGTTAGTTTAGGGCGACTTTTACGAAGGATTTAGAAAGTGGCACAGGTGGGTATGCTACAGGAAAAGGTGGGCAGGATGGCGTACCGAGCTTAGAGAGGGAGGAGGGGTCTGTCCAAGTGAAATCATTAGCATAAGAAAAGTACGCAGTGTAGTGGTTGCACTGAGCTGTCCGCACTTGATAACGGCAAGAAGCGTGCCAGACAAACACACACTTAATCGTACATGACATCTCACCAGGTGGTGGCCAACACCACATGTCTTTCCCTCTTTCTATTTTTTCCCCCTTTCTTTTCGTTTCTTAAAAGAGAATAAATCCTTGAAGCACCGTTTGTCCCTCAGCAATGCTTTGTGACTCGGTCCATACAAAAGCTTTGGATTAGGGCTCTTATTGTTTACCAAATCATGGAAACGCACCGGCTAGCCTGTGCCATTTGCCACAGCAGAGCTAATATGAGAATATTTTAAAACAATTTTATATTAGAACCCCCTGCATACACACTCTGTCACTTCTTCATTATATATGATGGATAGCCCAATTTAAAAAGCTGCTGAGGGAGTCTAATTTAGGCATGAGATTTTTAACGAGATTAAACATTTCACATTCATAGCGGGTAATCGATGCAGACATTTCTATCATACGTAGACCTTGCTGCTCCAGTGTTTACATACAGATTTAAATATATCCGTCAGAAAGTAATTACATTAAAGTCACGTCAGAGAATGGCCATTCTTGGGTCTGGAGGTTGGACGCTGCTTTGTACTTTATTTACGAAATATGTAAGGAAAATGATGGTACAATGAGCATGAGAGGTGAATGTGAGTAATATTTTAAGTCCAATTTAAATTATTATTCATTTCCTTTTACTTTCCCTTTCCTGTTCTTCTCTTCTTCCAATTTCTTTCCTCCAACTGTGTTTGTCATTATATTTCTGTAATGGAAAATTTCTAATTTTCCTAATCTCTCCCCTACTCCGCATGCTGTCTTCTCCGTTCTTTTATGGAAAATATTGCAGTGGTTCTCTTGTGGTCTGTTGGCTCAGGCATGATTTATTTGAGTTATGTGTGGATGTCCAGTGTAGAATAGCCCATTGTGCGGAACACAAAGAGAAAGGCCAGTCTCTGCAGCCAGGCAGATGGCACATCCTGGAATCAGAGACAATAGTCTTCACCCTGAGTTCTATTAAAAGAATGCAAAGAGCTGCATACTAATCATGCATATATTAAACTAGTGACCAGTGGTGGACTTTACATACTCTGAAACATATGGATTGTTTTAAGCCTCAATATCTTAAAATCTCAATTGTATCCTCCCAGAGAGAATTCAATGTCACAGTGCTATGGGATGGGATATCTTATGCGATTAAGACAATATATATTAAATACCTTATTAGAATAATGGAATGCATCATTAAAATAACACCCAAAAACAACCTTTTTAAAGTGCAGAGTGTACTTTAAAAAAAATAAATAACATTTTATACTTCAACATAAAATCTGCATTTTAAAACAACACCCTCATTTCTCGTTGTGCTATCCTCTTCCCCTCTCCCCTCTCTCTGCAGGTGCATGAGCAATTTAATGAGATGCAAATGAGATATGCATACAGCCAATCTCATGTGCCATGATTAAGCGCAGGATATTAACCATTCTCTCTCGCTCTCGCTCTTACTCTCTCTCTCCTCATCTAGTAAATCCCATCCTTGGCTCTGTCACTCCAGTGCAAAAAAAAAAAAAAAAAAAAAAAGCACTGAAAATTCAATGCATTTGTCCTGCGTCTTGGTATGCGGTGCACCGAGTAGAAAAATCCTTTTAGATTTCTCTTCAGTTTCTTGCGTTTTGGTGCTGAAGCTGGTAAGGGAGCATGTCCTCCATTTTCGCCCCCCCCCACCCCCCCAATCCCTCCCACCGTTGCCTTATTCCCTCTTCCTTTGACTCGCCCCTTTTGTGTTAGTGTGTGTGTGTGTGTGCACAGTTTTTTTTGGCATAATCCATTTACATAATAAAGATGAGGTAAAATTAAGATCCCCACAGGAGTAAAGAAGAGAATCCCAGCGATACAAACCTCATTAATACAGCACGATTAGCATATCCGTACATAATTGTCCGCAATCGGTACAAAGAAAGACGTAAAAGCAAAAAAACAACAGGAACCGCAAATTAATCGGCCCATTTCGCGAGGTTGTTAACGGCTAATTTGAACTTGTTTATTGAAGGTTACGCTGAAAACAATGCCCGTTTCGGAACAAATCCTCCGTCGCTTAACGAGAGAGATGCCAATGAAAGATTCAATGTCTGTAAATCTGTTCCTTCAGAAAGCACGAGAAGGAAGAGGAGGAGAGAAAATCTGCATTATTTATATACTCCTCTACAATGTCAAACGCATCCAGTGAGAGACTGAATTCTCTCACTCACTCTCTGACTCGACAGGAAGCTTCGAGGATCCTCGGAACAGGTATTCAAGCACAAACCTCTCCATGTACTTGGAAAGCTCTAGTAGGTTCATGAAATTTCAAAAGTTGTGCATCCATCTGGTAAACTTCACCATGCTAATACCCGTCTTTTATCCTTTTGGTGTTCCCGACGTACTAATGAACATTCACTCTTGCTTCAATGTATATTTGTGCAAGTCCATTCTGGATTTTTGCAGTAGATAAAGTCATATTCCATAACAATAGTTATGATTTGATTGATTTGTTGAGTCACTGTATAAGTCGAGGCCTGTGGTTTTCTTTAGCTCCTCCCTGTTTGCTTGTATTCCCAGGTGTTTCTTCTGTCCTGTCCACCATCTTTACCGTTTCTTATGTCCAACATTTGAAACAAACTCTTTCTTTATTCTTCCATTTATCCTTTTACAAACGATGTTGGCACAGGCACGCGGATCGCTGGCATCCGTTGACATTCCTTCACTCTGGTTTGCCCATCACTTTTGTTCTCACAAGTGTTCCTGCCACATTCCTCCTCACCAAATCTGTCACACTAATTAACCCAACAAACTCTGCAAGTGTTAATTAAGCTGTCGGATCACTGTGTTTTTCAATCTTGTTTTGTATTTCGTCCCTAGGGCTCTTTGTCTTTGCCAAGTGGCACGCGTCGGGGGCTGGTTACCGCAGGAACATGCTGGCACTCTGCCATTCCCAAGTCACCGCCAGCTTCCCAGCGGCGGCGCAGAGATCCTGGCACACTGCCGAAGGATTGTGCGTGCCAACGAGAATAACAAGACAAGTCGCATATCTCCATTAATACAGAGCAGATGCCGTCATACCCGCGTCGAGTGGCATCGACATCGGGGCATGTGCTGCTAACTCTCTGGGGGGATATGTGCCTACTTAGAGCCTGGCACAGTCACGAAGGAGACGGCGAAACGCAGGAGGACGGCAGGTTGGGGCGAAGAGTTTTGCGGTTTTCTGAAATGATAAGAGGTTTGTTAAGAGACACCACATCAGTTTATCGCAATGCATTGCATGCGGCGTTGTGCATACTCACACAGTTGGCATGCTGATGAGCCGGCGGATGGATCTTCAAAGAGCTCCAACTTTTGAATCCAATGCTCGGGAAGATTTCGTTTGGAGAATTGGCAGCAGGATGATGCCTCTCTTTTCTCTCGTTATCTGTCTCTCCTCCTCTCTCCTCTGTAATGCCACCCTGCCTACACGCCCTCTTTGGCACCGGCGCTGAGTGGATGGCACCGTGCCAACCTCGCAAAACCACTGTGTTCATTCGCCACTACGCGTCATGCTCTTCCCCCCCACACCCTCCCTCTCTAACTCTTCACCCTTTCTCTTTTTCCATCCTTCTTCATTCTGTCGCTCTACTTTGGATCCATGTGCTCTCTTTGATGACTGAGTACTAGAAATGATTTCTGTGTTTACTTCAGCATTCACGTCTGTACAGCGCACCACAGTAACTTTCTATAGGGTTTTCTTGTCGCTGCTCTTCAGCTCTGATGTGCCTTTTATTTCTTGCTATTCAAAGATCACAAGTGCGCTTTTATGTCCCTTATGATACTCCACTTCCAGAGACACGCAAGCCTGTTCGCTGGGCCCCAACAAGTTGTTCTCCCTTCTGTTCTGTTTTCTGTTCTTTCATTCGGAGAATCTAAGCATGAAGCGTTTCGCAACAGGAGGTCACTGCGATGCAAATCAAGTGGATTTGCATATCATTTAGTGGAATGCATATGCAAATGCTCTTTGAAATTTGAGTTTTCAGCCTTTGACAATTCAGAAGTCTCTTATGTGTGCACTGATACCTCTTTCCTTTTACATTCTCTAATCTCTTCTCACTCGCTCCCTTTTTCTCATTTAATCTTCATTTTTCTGTCTCAGAGAGTTTGTATAGGGGACATTCTATGACGTTAAGATTACCAAAGGGTATTGAGAGTATTTTAGGGTAAAATAGTTCACCTTGTGGGCATGTCTGCCCAGCTGGGCTTCAACTTCCAGTACACAGAAGAGAACTCATGGATGTGTGGCACAGTTACTGCTAGAGGAAACATTCATGGCTGTGTTTTCTTCTTGGCTACAAAATGTCTTTATATTTAATGATTTGAAAAGCCAAAATAACCTTGTAAATGATTAATTTTCCAAGGAAAGAGCCTAAAATTGCAGACAGTTGCAACAACAATGCAACAAACCAATCTTTGGTTGCAATATGTGCTTAGACAAGCATGTTGTTTTCTCTCATGTTTCTCTTTATTGTAAATATTAATTCTAATTATCAATTTTATATATTTTTTAATCGTTTAACACATAACAAAATATTATCCTTAAAATATTTTTTGTTTTTACGGTACTGTACAGTGTCCTGTATGTCCGTTTTATTTTTTGCATTATGGAAGATAAATAACAGTAGAGCTGGGTTATTTATCACTTTGATGCAAATTGGTTTGTCTTAAACATAGCTTTTACTATCATAATAGGCACTGAAATGAAAAATATATTTTGACACAATTAGAAAAATGAGGGTCATCCAAAATCTCGAATATGAATGAATAGATGAGAATATTAAACACAATTTAAAATTCCAGACATGATTTATTATGCCAATTTAATTGCATCAAATTGATGATTTATACCCAGTGATTCAAGACGCAGTGTCTTTTAAAATGGCTAATGAGGTCATTACGTTGCATGTTCATTTCTAAAATATTTTGGATAATTTGGTAATGTACTATGTAGTATTCACAGTCCCGGTTAACACATTTGATCAGATTCCCCCCCCACCCCACAATCAGCACCGAAGTAATACATAAAAGCTGTGATGAGATTAACAGGGTACTTACAGCGTTTACTGCTCCATACATATTCAGCAGGGGATATTTGTTCACTATGACAAACTTCATTCACTTGAAAGGCACTGCAGTGTGCAATGCGCAGATTAGGAGTTTCAGGTAAGATTGTGATAAATATATGTATATATATATATATATATATATATATATATATATATATATATATATATATATATATATATATATATATATATATATGTGTGTGTGTGTGTGTGTATGTGACCTTGGACCACAAAACCAGTAATAAGTCACATGGGTATATTTGTAGCAATAGCCAACAATACATTGTATGGGTCAAGATGATCTTTTTTTCTTTTATGCCAAAAATCATTAAGATATTAAGTAAAGATCATGAAGATATTTTGTACATTTCCTACTGTAAATATATAAAAAAACTTATTTTTGTGAGTGGATATGCATTTCTATGGACTTCCTTTGGACAACTTTGAAGGCAATTTTCTCAATATTTAGATTTTTTTTTGCACCCTCAGATTTCAGATTTTCAAAAAGTTGTATCTCGGCCAAATATTGTTCTATCCTAACAAATCCATCCATCAAAGGAAAGCTTATTTATTCAGCCTTCAGTTGATAAATAAATCTCAATTTCAAAAAACTGACACTTATGACTGGTTTTGTGGTCCAGGGTCACATATAAGGATATCTAAATAGAGTACTGTGCAAAAGTCTTAGGCCACCATTAGATGTTGTTTTAGCAGTGATATAATAATAATCATATATAATTATTTCTCAGTCTCTTTATTAGAATATAAGCAGAAAGAACAGTCAATTTAAATGCAATATTAAAAAAAAAAGGAAAAAATCTGAAAAAAACATCTTCTATAGGCTAAAGTGGTAATTTTTGCTTAAAGAAGCCATTTTGTTCTTTTTTTTACATTTTATGTACATATATCCTTTATTTAATGTTTGTATTGTAATAAAGAGACTGAAAAAGAAATATAGATGCTCATTAAAACATTGCTAAAACAACAAAGCCAGTGGTGGCCTAAGACTTTTGCACAGTACTGTATATATAATGTTATAATGTTTAATATGAAAACAAATTTGCTTTGGTTCACATTCTGTAAAAAAAAAAAAAAACTCCTTTGTGTTTATTTTAGCAGCTTCCTGTAAGTGTACACTTGTTCCCTATGCCATTTGCAGTGCCTTTCGGGCTGAGCGGATGCGCTTCCTGTGATTTAAAAACTGGCTAAGATGGCCGGATATGAGATATTTGCTTTAGGAGGGCATTGTCAGGGGTAATGGAACCCATCCAAACTCTTATGTACTGTAAGTACAGGTGCTGGTTATATAATTAAAATATCATCAAAAAGTTGATTTATTTCACTAATTCCATTCAAAAAGTGAAACTTGTATATTATATTCATTCATTACATACAGACTGATATATTTCAAATGTTATTTCTTTTAATTTTGATGATTATAACTGACAACTAAGGAAAATCCCAAATTCAGTATCTCAGAAAATTAGAATATTACTTAAGACCAATACAAAGAAAGGATTTTTAGAAATCTTGGCCAACTGAAAAGTATGAGCATGTAATACTTAGTTGGGACTCCTTTTGCCTGAATTACTGCAGCAATGCGGCGTGGCATGGAGTCGATCAGTCTGTGGCACTGCTGAGGTGTTATGAGAGCCCAGGTTGCTCTGATAGTGGCCTTCAGCTCTTCTGCATTGTTGGGTCTGGCATATCGCATCTTCCTCTTCACAATACCCCACAGATTTTCTATGGGGTTAAGGTCAGGCGAGTTTGCTGGCCAATTAAGAACAGGGATACCATGGTCCTTAAACCAGGTACTGGTAGCTTTGGCACTGTGTGCAGGTGCCAAGTCCTGTTGAAAAATGAAACCTGCATCTCCATAAAGTTGGTCAGCAGCAGGAAGCATGAAGTGCTCTAAAACTTCCTGGTATACGGCTGCGTTGACCTTGGACCTCAGAAAATACAGTGGACCAACACCAGCAGATGACATGGCACCCCAAACCATCACTGACTGTGGAAACTTTACACTGGACCTTAAGCAACGTGGATTGTGTGCCTCTCCTCTCTTCCTCCAGACTCTGGGACCCTGATTTCCAAAGGAAATACAAAATTTACTTTCATCAGAGAACATAACTTTGGACCACTCAGCAGCAGTCCAGTCCTTTTTGTCTTTAGCCGCTTCTGACGCTGTCTGTTGTTCAAGAGTGGCTTGACACAAGGAATGCGACAGCTGAAACCCATGTCTTGCATACGTCTGTGCGTAGTGGTTCTTGAAGCACTGACTCCAGCTGCAGTCCACTCTTTGTGAATCTCCCCCATATTTTTGAATGGGTTTTGTTTCACAATCCTCTCCAGGGTGCGGTTATCCCTATTGCTTGTACACTTTTTTCTACCACATCTTTTCCTTCCCTTCACCTCTCTATTAATGTGCTTGGACACAGATCTCTGTGAACAGCCAGCCTCTTTTGCAATGACCTTTTGTGTCTTGCCCTCCTTGTGCAAGGTGTCAATGGTCGTCTTTTGGACAACTGTCAAGTCAGCAGTCTTCCTGATGATTGTGTAGCCTACAGAACTAGACTGAGAGACCATTTAAAGGCCTTTGCAGGTGTTTTGAGTTAATTAGCTGATTAGAGTGTGGCACCAGGTGTCTTCAATATTGAACCTTTTCACAATATTCTAATTTTCTGAGATACTGAATTTGGGATTTTCTTAGTTGTCAGTTATAATCATCAAAATTAAAAGAAATAAATATTTGAAATATATCAGTCTGTGTGTAATGAATGAATATAATATACAAGTTTCACTTTTTGAATGGAATTAGTGAAATAAATCAACTTTTTGATGATATTTTAATTATATGACCAGCACTTGTATATCCATAATGCCATACTATCATCCTTAGTGCATAGACAAATACCAAGTTGAAAAATGTGTGAGGTGTGTGTTTTAAATATGACTATGCATTGCACAGTAACATCATACACACATACACACTTGCTCTATGCACATACATTTAAGTGAGTAATAGTAATGGGAGGCAGCTTGGCCACCTTAGAATATAAATCACATTTCCCATCAGCCTCTGCTCTGACCTTTGACCTCCACTCTGATATGGTGTTCAAGAAAATGTATATGTGTGAGTGTGTGTGTGTGAGTATCTCTTGGTCGATAGCTACAGGATCTCTGATCTTTTACACTACATTATTCTCACATCTGTCCATTAGCAGGGCCACAGAGAGTAAATCTCCACACCTACACACACACACGCACACACAAGAGACAGAGAGGTGTGATATTACTATAAGATCACCATGGAATAAAACTTACCATGCATGTCACGGGGCTGTCAGGTAGCGTTGCCATGGAGATCACCAGCAGGTGTCTTTATTATGTGGTGGTATCATGTTTGAGCGTGTTGACATGCTCACTCACTCCTGCACAAATAAGCATGTGAGCTTGCACTGCTTTCTATTTTGAGACAGACTGTTTTCCACACAGGATAACCAAAACTCTCGCTTTTATTTATTACTTCATATTCCTTCAGAACAAATGTATAATTTCAGAACTGTCTCACATTTTATTTAATTCTCTTTCCATTTGCAGTGGGAATACTTCAGGGCACTTTTGTTTATTGGAGCTAATGGCTGAATATTAGGAGCTTCCCTCCTTCAAAATTTATTCCGCTCCGAGCTATATAGTGTGTGAAGTCGACCTAAACTCAAATGAATATCATTAAATCCGTCTTAGCTCTGTGAAACAATAACAACAACGAAAAAATTCACAGAGAAAAATGAAATGCCATTGCTTATTCATTAGCCATTATCTAGATCATACTGATACCGAACTGAGAGGAAACATGCAATATTAGATTATCTAATAAATATAAATCTACCTGTTCAGAATAGAATAGACCACTAAACACTATGGAAATATATATATATATATATATATATATATATATATATATATATATATATATATATATATATATATATATATATATTTATATATATATACAACTGTGCACAAATGCCTAATAAATCAGAGTTTTATCAGCTATAATCTAGATTATACTAAATAAAAATACTAATGAAATGTATGCAGTTGTATACAAATTCGTAATTGCAGAATTTACATGTTTAAATAAATGTACTATAAAAAAAGAATGCACATTTATGGGAAAAAATCATATTACAGTGTGACATGATCCTTTTTAAACAATTTTAGGCAGTGTTTTGCAAATTATTTTTTAATTACTATGCATGCAGTGTTTATGTCCTCGTGTTAATTGAGAACCTACATGAAATATTTGTAGTTTTAAAAATCAATTTGTCACACCGCAGGATTATTTAAATTGAGCTAGTTAAGGCAGGGAGGTGATTAAAAACGGAGAAAAAAATTGAAGAAATAGTTACAACACCAAAAATACATGTCTTATACATTATTTGTACTTTAAATACATTATTTTAAGTATATTTGTGACCCTGGACCATAAAACTAGTCATAAGTAGCATGGGTCAAAATTGTCAGTTTTTCTTTTATGCCAAAAATCATTTGGATATTAAGTAAAAATCATGTTCCATGAAGATATTTTGTAAATTTCCTACCTTAAATATATCAAAAATGTATTTTGTGAGTGGATATGCATTGCTAAGGACAACTTTATAGGCAATTTTCTCTATATTTTGATGTTTTGCACCCTCAGATTCCAGATTTTCAAATAGTTGTATCTCAGCCAAATATTGTTCTATCCTTAACAAACCATACATCAATTTATTCAGCTTTCAGTTGACCCTTATGACTGGTTTTGTGGTCCAGGGTCACATATGTTGATTACGTTTCATTCCTAATTCCATATTTTATTCTCTTTTTATTTTATATACTGTATTACTTTATCCAATGCAACTTGCAGTGTACTCAATCTTTGCATATTGTACTTTCCCTGTGAATCAAATCCACTGCCTTGGTTTTCTGACTACACATCAAGCTATAGGGATCCTGTTAAATGATGTTCTTTTGAATTTCACCTTCAGAGATCTTAAACATAAAACAGGACACTAGACATAGTAATTATTAGCATACAGTGTATGTTCATGATTCCAAATCTTTGTATTCCTTAATATTGATTTTTGTCCTGTATTAAGCTGCAAGTAGAAGCCGTCTGTCTGTCTGACAGATGTAGGACCAAAGCAGTAATGATAGCTACCTAAATACATCTAAGTGTGTATGTAATTCATGTTTAATCCTGCTCTTTTTGTGAACTTCTCAAAAACATCTAATTAAGAATCACACATTATTCTTGCAGGCATAAGGAAAGAAATGAAAATATTATACTTGTATCACAAGGAAACCCCCCAAAATAAACTTAAGAGGATCTGCGCTCACACACTTCATCTGAAAAACACAGGCAGAAATACAAAAATGATAGTGTCCCTGGAGGGCAAATTACATGGTGTTTGAGTGTGTGTGTCTGTGAGATGCTGCAAAATGAAATTCCGCCTATAGGGAGTCAGACACGCGCTCCAAGTGAATAGAGGAGAACAAAGGATTATGCTCTCCCCTGATTCCTCTTGTTCTGCCGACTGTTGTTACTCTGTTCATTTATTTTTTTTGCTATTTTTTTCTTTGTCCACTTGTCCTTTCTAACAGCGCCTCTAGAAAAACACAGAGAAATGAGCTCATAAACACAAACACATACTGCTATAACAAAAAGTCACAAATAATGTCTGACATTTTCTATCTTCTCTCTGTCTCTGCAGCCTGTGATTCAGCTGCTTCCTGCGGATGCTGCACTCACTGTCGAACAGTGACCTCCAGAGGACATTTATAAAACTGCAGCCTATGCCTGTTATGGACGATACACTGCTGCTGCTGCTGCAAACTCATTATTTGAGGCATCCATAGGCATTAAACTAATGCCCTGTGACTGCGAGGATAAGTATGCAGAATGTTTTTATTAATCCTAGACCACAAACTACATATAATACGTATAAACTTTTACACTATGCAGCAAAAAAATCATATCAAATTATCAAATCATTAAATTATCATACATAGTTAGAAATATAAAAGCAGATGTCTAATTGAGTCTAATATTATAACACTATAATTAATTAAACATTTTTAAATAAAATACAATATTAATAATGAACAATGTTATATATATATATATAATTCAAATATATATTAAAGCTTGTTTATGCTTTAGTTTATGTAGACTGCACATTTTATTTTATTATTATTATTATTATTATTATTATGCAGTCAATAGGCCTACAAGCTTTTGGATACAAAATTCTCTGTTTTCCTTTTTTTTCCCCCACAGTTCTATCACTTTAAAGCCTCATCTAATATGACTCTCTCTCTCACTCTCTGTCACCTTCTCTCTCTTTTCCCCTTCTTGCGTCCTTCCTGAAAGGCAGCAGTAATGTGATTTCAGTAATGTAATTTGTCTGCGTGTGTGCGTGTGTGTGTCAGTGTGCGGACAGTGAGGAGGAACCTGATCCAGGCTGGATGATTTATGATGTTCGTTCCACCGTTTTTCTAAAACACGTTTCTCTTCATTTATTTTTAATCTTCAGAGCGATTAGTTCTCCCTGTCACCTGCTATACAGCGTCTGAGCGGAGCGTTAATGAGAGAGAGAGAAAAAGAGGCTCAAAAGAGACAGATACACAGACACATACTTACAGCACATGAAAACATGCAGAATAGAACCATAGAAAACAGTGCATTAGATCTTGTCCGAGAATTTGGGTTGAGACCTTCAGCACTGGAGAAAAGGCTATGTCATCTCATACTACTGTGAATGAGCATTCACTGAAATCAGAGGTCAGGCTCAAAAGCAGCCAATTGAAATCACTCCTTGCATTTCCATGGCAACACGCTCCATATATGACTCCACTTATATGCCTTCATAGCTTTATTTCCTTTATTCATCTTTTTATTTCCTTCAATTCCTCACACTTTCTGTTTTTACAGCATAATATATTTTTTTTGTTGAACATATAGCAATGTTCTAAAACTAGTGCTGTCAATCTAATTAACTAGCCTAATTAATCACACATTATTCTGTAGTAATCACGATTAATTGCAACTAACATTAAAGTTTGTAATATATTTTTATATTGTAATCCATTAAATCATTAAAATAATGTAGAAACAACCTAAAGATGGTATATTTTAAATATTTGTATAATGGCAATTTAAATTTTTATAGGAATGAAGTAAGTATATCAGCATACCAGTACTGATACTGATGTCTAAATTATTATTATTTTTTTTTTTCAATTTTCGCCATTAATTAGTTATTTAACATTACAGTATAATTGTACGGAAGAGGATTAGGGCCAAGCAATAATAAAAAAAATAAAACCATCTCAAGATTAAAGTTGATAAATTTCGAGAAAACCTCGATAATTTCGAGAAAAAAGTCGAAATAAAATGTTGAGAATAAACTCATTAAATTACTAGAAAAACTCATTAAATTACGAGAAAAACTCGTTAAATGTGGAGAAAAAAGTCTGGATAAAATATTGAGAATAAATTCATTAAATTACGAGAAAAAAGTCATTAAATTACGAGAACAAATTCATTAAATTATGAGAAAAATGTTGTAAAATTTCGAGAAAAAAGTCGAGATAAAATGTTGAGAATAAACTCATTAAATTACGAGAACAAATTCATTAAATTACGAGAACAAATTCATTAAATTATGAGAAAAATGTTGTAAAATTTCGAGAAAAAAGTCGAGATAAAATGTTGAGAATAAACTCATTAAATTACAAGAAAAACTCATTAAATTACGAGAAAAACTCGTTAAATTTCGAGAAAAAAGTCTAGATAAAATGTTGAGAATAAACTCATTAAATTACAAGAAAAACTCATTAAATTACGAGAAAAACTCGTTAAATTTCGAGAAAAAAGTCTAGATAAAATGTTGAGAATAAACTCATTAAATTACAAGAAAAACTCATTAAATTACGAGAAAAACTCGTTAAATTTCGAGAAAAAAGTCTAGATAAAATGTTGAGAATAAACTCATTAAATTACAAGAAAAAAACTTATGACTTTAATTCTAATTCTAAAATTATGACTTTATTCTCAACATTTTATCTCGACTTTTTTCTCATAATTTAATGACTTTTTTCTCATAATTTAATGAGTTTATTCTCAATATTTTATCTCGACTTTTTTCTCGAAATTTAACAAGTTTATTCTCAACATTTTATTTCGACTTTTTTCTTGAAATTTAACAACTTTAATCTCGAGATGGTTTTAATTTTTTATTATTGCTTGGCCCTAATCCTCTTCCGTATAATTGAAATCTGTCAATTGTAACATTTAATAGGCTTTAAAAATATATAACATTTAATTTAAGTGACAATCTTCACATAAACCCACTAATAAATCTCACAATTTTATTTATGCATAAATTATTAATTGAATATAGATTAATCCTTATTAAAGCTACAAAAGTTATTCAGTCAAGAGCAGTGAGTGTTTTTTTCTCTTTGTCTTTTGTTCTTTGATTAACATTAATGACAGGATTATTAGGCTGCTGTCACTTTAAGAGCTGATGCAGATCTGAAACACATTCTATTTTCTCACAGCTCTTTACATCTAACACTCATTTAAAACTTAACTAATTTAAGACTGTGCTTAGAAGGACACTCGACAAAATGGGAATTTTGCCATCATTTTGTGTTTTTTCCATTCAAGCGTGAAAAAGAACTCATTGAGTGAAGTTCTGTGAAGTGGCATTCTGTGCGTGCTGCGTGCCAGTACAGTTTTTAGTTTTTTTTTTTTTGTGTGTGTGTCTTATGGCACTTGAGTGTTTTAATAAAACTTGAATGAATCTTAGCGTGATCATATAGGCCTACTGTAGAACAGCCAAAGGATGACAGAAAAAAAAAAACCGGATGTTAATGGCGTTAATTGCGTTAAAGCTGCAGTCCGTAAGTTTTGCCTCTTTGTCGCCATCTCTGTTTGAAACCTGCAATTGCAGTTATTTATGGAATTATCACTTTTATGTGGGTTGTAAGGTGTAATGACGTAAAGACGAATGCTCGAATTTCCTGCGGAAACCTACCAGTACCATTCAAATTAGAAAACATTATTACAAGTTTATCGTTTGTGAATCAGGCTATAAGGAGATGGTTATGTACCTGCTCAAAAATTGATTTTGGATTATTTTTAACCAAAAAAAGTTATGGACTGCAGCTTTAAATATTTTTAACGCATTAAATTGAAAAAAAATAAAAATAATAATAATTGCAAAATTTTGCTTGGGCAATGACCACTCACATTTTATTTAAAAAATGTAAAAGTCTAGTTAATTTTTATGTGACGTTCAATTTTTTTTCGACCAATGAACCGGATAACTGCTTTCTGCTCACTCTCACTCTCGCTCTGTGATCCTGCCTTCACTCACCAGCCGCTGAGCTTTAAATAAAGACCTGATCAGATCATACGATGAGGTCAGTGGGACAGGGGGGGAGGGAGGTGGGGGCTCCTCTGTATTGATCTGCTGTCTGTTAGACTTGTTCTACCGTCTAAACATTATTGATTACACTGTCCTCAAACACAAGCTCCCTGTTCAATTTTCATTTTAAAGCTATTTGTTCCTCTTTAGAAAGGCTTTAGTCCTCTTGTAAGTCAATACACTTGAAAGAAAAAGATAGTAACACATTGTTTTACAGCATGTGTGTCACTCTCTGTGTGTAGGCCTATATCTTTTGTCTGCGCTTCAAACAGAGTGAATGGATGTTTTAAAGGTGCACTTAAGCCAATGAGCCATTTAATTTTTATGAATTAATCACTGAATTAGTAAAATATCTGTATTTGTATAATATTGAGATACCATCTACTTAATGAAAATAAAAATTATTTGATATTGACCACAAGTACATAATCACCATGTATCTATATAAAATAGTTCTTGTTGTTATATATTATTATTGCCACTACAACATTTTAGATGGTTTTACTACAGTAGGTGACATCAGACCATCACCCCCTGCTGGTACAATAACATAACTACACTTTTCTGTCTTCAAATATATATATATATATATATATATATATATATATATATATATATACACTTCACATATAAACCTTCACTAACACAGATATCTATAAATAAATACATGACAAATAGAAAATTAAGTAATATGCCCAATCATATATTTTATTTATTAGTAATTACACCATGATCCTTTACTCACTAAAATAAAATTTCTTCATTTTCACCAGGAGGACAATATTGTGTCTCTGTGTGTGTATATATCAATGGATCAGGCATAACATTATGACCACTGACAGGTGTAGTGAATAATACTGATTATCTCTTCATCATGGCACATGTTAGTGGGTGGTATATTTTATGAACATTTTGTCCTCAAAGTTGATGTGTTAGAAGCAGGAAAAATGGGCAGCTAAGGCTCAATGATGCACGTGGGGAGCGAAGGCTGGCCCGTGTGGTCCGATCCAACTACTGTACCGAGCTACTGTAGCTCAAATTGCTCAAGAAGTTAATGCTGGTTCTGATAGAAAGGTGTCAGAATACACAGTGCATCACAGTTTGTTGCATATGGGGCTACATAGCCGCAGACCAGTCAGGGTGCCCATGTTGACCCCTGTCTAAAAAAAAAAGCCAACAATGGGCACCTATGCATCAGAACTGGACCACAGAGCAGTGGAAGAAGGTGGCTGAATCACATTTTCTTTCACATCACGTGGATGGCCGAGTGCGAGTGCATCTCTTACCTGGGGAAAACATGGCACCAGGATGCACTATGGGAAGAAGGCAAGTCGCCGGAGGCAGTGTGATGCTTTGGGCAATGTTCTGCTGGGAAATCTTGGGTCCTGCCATCCATGTGGATGTTACTTTGACACATACCTACTACTTAAGCATTGTTGCAGACCATGTTCACCCTTTCATGGAAATGATATTTTCTGGTGGCTGTGGCCTCTTTCAGCAGGATAATGAACCTGCCACAAAGCAAAAATGGTTCTGGAATGGTTTAAGGGGCACAACAATGAGTTTGAAGTGTTGTCTTGGCCTCCAAATTCCCCAGATCTCAATCCAGTCGAGCGTTTGTGGGATGTGTTGAACAAACAAGTCTGATCCATGGAGGCCCCACATCGCAACTTACTGGATTTAAAGGATCTGCTGCTAACATCTTGGTGCCAGATACCACAGCACACCTTCAGGGGTCTAGTGGAGTCCATGCCTTGATGGGTCAGAGCTGTTTTGGCAGCAAAAGGGGGACCAAGACAACATTAGGAAGGTGGTCAAAATGTTATGCCTTATCTGTGTGTGTGTGTATATATATATATATATATATATATATATATATATACAGTCCAAAAGTTTGGAACATATATACTGTGTATGTATGTCTGCACTGTCTGTACTTTCTTCTGCACTAGAAGCTCCTGTTGCCAAGACAAATTCCTTGTGTGTATAAACATACTTGGCAATAAAGCTCTTTCTGATTCTGAAATTAAATTATTCTGAAAAGTTATATAAATATATATATATACAGTACAGTCCAAAAGTTTGGAACCACTAAGATTTTTAATGTTTTTAAAAGAAGTTTCGTTTGCTCACCAAGGCTAAATTTATTTAATTAAAAATATAGTAAAAAAAACAGTAATATTGTGAAATATTATTACAATTTAAAATAACTGTTTTCTATTTAAATATATTTCACAAAGTAATTTATTCCTGTGATGCAAAGCTGATTTTTCAGCATCATTACTCCAGTCTTCAGTGTCACATGATCCTTCAGAAATCACTCTAATAGGCTGATCTGCTGCTCAAGAAACATTTCACGTGTACAATTGTGCAAAATATTTGTGTACAATATTTTTTTTCAGGATTATTTGATGAATAGAAAGATCAAAAGAACAGTGTTTATCTGAAATCTAATCTTTTGTAACATTAAAAAATGTCTTTACTGCCACTTTTGATTGATTTAATGCATCCTTGCTGAACAAAAGTATTCATTTCTTTAATTTCTTTAAAAAAAAAAAAATTAAAAAATTCTTACTGACCCCAAACTTTTGAACGGTAGTGTATAATGCTACAGAAGCTTTGTATTTCAGATAAATGCTGTTCTTTTGAACTTTCTATTCATCAAGGAATCCTGAAAAAAGTACACAACTGTTTTCAACATTGAAAATAATCATAAATGTGTTTCACAAAATTTCACAATATTACTGTTTTTTTACTGTATTTTTAATTAAATAAATGTAGCCTTGGTGAGCAGACGAAACTTATTTTAAAAACATTAAAAATCTTAGTGGTTCCAAAATTTTGGACTGTACTGTATATATATATATATATATATATATATATATATATATATATATAACTTTTCAGAATAATTTAATTTCAGAATCAGAAAGAGCTTTATTGCCAAGTATGTTTATACACACAAGGAATTTGTCTTGGCAACAGGAGCTTCTAGTGCAGAAGAAAGTACAGACAGTGCAGACATACATACACAGTATATAATATATAATACAGCAGTAGAAAACTAGAGAAAAATATAATTGTTTTACTGAATGTACAGATATGTTATTTAAAAGCATACAGTTTATGTAATTTACAAATGTGCAATTTTTCGATGTTATGTACAAATGTACAGTTATTTTAGACAGTGTATATTATGGGAGTTTTTAATTGTTCAGGCTGAATATAGCTGGGCTATTCTGGTGGTCGGTGCTCTGTAGCGTAGACCAGAGGGCAACAGTTCAAAGAGAAGGTGGGTTGGGTGTATGGGGTCCAAAGTGATTTTCTTAGCCCTATTTCTCACTCTAGAGGTGTAAAAATCTTGGAGGTTGGGCAGAAGGGAACCAATAATCATCTCAGCCGTCCTGACTGTCCGTTGTAGTCTCCTCATGACTGATTTGGTAGCTGAACCAAACTCAGTGATGGCTGAATAGAAATGTTTCAGCAGTTCCTGAACTTCCTCTGCTGGGCCCTTTTTCACAGTGGAGTCAGGTCCTGAGACAGTTCTACTCAGCCAGAGTCATTTTAAAATCTACTCAGTGTTCATCACTTGTGTTAAGATTATTCTGTATTTATCCACGATTACCAAAAAAAAAAAAAAAAAAAGATTTTAAAATGTTTGTATGTAGCCTACCTGTTTCTCTGCCTAAATTCTCCTGATTGATTGGCTCATGTGTTTGGGTTAACACGTGCCTCATTGAGGGGGAGGAGCCTTTGCACGATGCTCGACCGTGATTGGTCAGACAGCTCATTCAGCACCGCCTCTCACTGGAGACGCTGTTACGTAGTCACCATGCTTAAAATACTGAAGTTTATGTATTTAATGTAATGTAATTAATTAATAGTACATGTGCAGATGTATTGATAATGAAACCTGCATGTGATATAAACAGAAGTAAGTATTTTTATTGTATTTTTTTTTTTACAGCCGATTACGGTTATGAAACCCCCAATGCGGCTTCTTTTGTAACCTGTCAACTCGTCATTCATTCGTTTTGTAACGCGGCTCGGCTCGCTCGCGGATACATTGTAGGCTATCCGTCTGTTTTTTTATGACGCAAACTGTTACAGATGATTTTGATATATTTTATGATTATTATTCATATTAATTAGGTCGAAAAGTGACGGATTTGGTCAAAGAGAATGTCTGTAGGCAACGATTTGAAGTCCGTGTCTCAGGTCCGTGAGCTCCTGAGAGAGCTGATGTTGGGTCGTGAGGATCCGGACGGGTTTTTCTGTCTGTGTTTGTCTCTGCTGGGGGACACAGACACCCGAACACACTTTCTGGACGTGATCAAACCCATTTCATCCGGACATGAACATCTACACAGTCAGCTGACTCAAATCTTTCTGGAGTACTTCTCTAAGGTGTAGTCTGTCTGTCTGTCTGTCTGTCTGTCTGTCTATCTGTCTGTCTGTCTATCTATCTATCTATCTATCTATCTATCTATCTATCTATCTATCTATCTATCTATCTATCTATCTATCTATCTATCTATCTATCTATCTATCTATCCGTCTGTCAAATTTATTTAAGTCAAATACCCAAATACCTAAATAAAGTGTGTATATATAGATATATACACTCTAAAAAATGCTGGGTTGTTTCAACCCAAGTTTGGGCCAAAAATGGACAAATCCAACCATTGGGTTAAATTTTTAAATGTATTTTTTTAACCCAACGGTTGGGTTTGTCCATATTTGACCCAAATTTGGGTTAAAACAACCCAGCATTTTTTTTTTAGAGTGTGTAAATATATATCTTGAGCAGCAAATCATCATATTAGAATGATTTCTGAAGGATCATGTGACACTGAAGGATGGAGTAATGATGCTGAAAATTCAGCTTTGCATCACAGTAATACATTTTAAAATGTATTAAAATAGAAAAGTAGTAATATTGTAATAATATTTCACAATATTACTGTTTTTACTGTTTTATTTTTGATCAAATGTTGCATTGGTGAGAAAGAGACTTACATATATGTATTTCAGGGGTTTACAATACACAATGTTTGTTGCATAGAGCATAATAAGGGATAGTTCACCCAAAAATGAAAATTCTGTCATCATTTACTCACCCTCAGGTTGTTCCAAACTTGTACACATTTTTTTATTTTTTTTTGTTATGTTGAACACAAAGGAATTAATGAATGTGGGAGACTGAACAGTTTTGGGGCACCATTGACTTCCATAGTATTTATTTTCCTACTATGGAAGTCAAAGGTGCCCCAAAACAGCCTGGTTACAAACTTTCTCCAAAATATCTTCCTTTATGTTCAGCAGAAGAAAGACATTTTGGAACAACTTGAGGGTGAGTAAATGATGACAGAATTTTCATTTTTGGGTGAACTATCCCTTTAATAGTTGTTTGTATAGGCTAATGTTAAAGACATTTTTTTTCTGTGTTGATTTTTCAGGATGAAGCAGATGAATTAGAGCTGGCCTTAACACTGTCTCTTAATGAAACCAAGCAAATCAAAAGAGATTTTAGGCAGCAGGATTCAGACCATCACCCTAATGGGCCTCCCTGTTACAAAAGCTATGCTGACATGACTACAGTAACTTCAGGTGTTGATCAGCCAAAAGTCAGTGTAGCTTCAAAGAACCAGCCTATTGCAAAATGTACACTAGATACTGAAGTACATAAAATCACATGTGCCATTAAAAACATAAATAAAGACAATGATGATCTCGAAGTCGCAAAGTCAACGAGGTCACAAAGGCGCCGTCTGCGTAAGAAGCAACTTTTGTCGAAGAACCCATCAGGGCCACGACCCGTTCTGCTGTGGTTCAGGAGGGACCTCCGCATTTGGGATAACCCTGCTCTGATTGGCTGCCTGGAGCTTGGTGCACCAGTAATACCAGTCTTTTTGTGGAATGCAGTGGAGGAGGAGGGACCTGGGGTTACCGTGGCAACTGGTGGGGCGTCTAAATACTGGCTGCATCAAGCACTAGTAAGTCTGAACCTTTCTCTAGAGCAGCTTGGAAGTCACTTGGTGACCCTGAAGGCAGAGCCCTCATCTTTGACAGCGCTGCAGGGGTTGATCGCTGAGACGGGGGCAGCATCGGTCGTGGCAACGGCCCTGTATGAGCCGTGGCTGAAGGAAAGAGATGACAGAGTGTGGGAGACACTGGAGAAACAAGGTGTTAATTGCCACATCTACCATTCCTACTGCCTTAGAGACCCCTACACGGTCACCACACGGGGCGTCGGGCTACGAGGTGGGTAATGCAGTGCAGCAGGTCAGGGCTGATGCGGTGGAAACTTTGGGGATTTAATTTTTACATTCTAGTGGTGATTGTTCATATATTTTTTAAAAGTAATACATTTTTGTATGTAACTTGGGCATAAATCATACCTTAAAGGGATGGTTCACACAATAATGAAGATTCTGTCATCATTTACTCACCCTCAAAGTTGTAAAAAACCTAAATGAATTTCATTCTTCTGCTGAACAGAAATTAAGATATTTTGAAGAATGTCGGTAACCAAACAGTTGATGGGGCCCACTGACTACTATAATATGGAAGAAAAAAAAAATACTATGGAAGTCAATGGGTCCCATCAACTGTTTGATTACCAGCATTCTTCAAAATATATTCTTTTGTGTTCAGCTGAAGAAAGAAATTCATACAGGTTTGGAACAATTTGTGTGTGAGTAAATGATGACAAAATCTATCCCTTTAAAGGACTGGTTCACTTCAAAATTCAAATTTTCTGATAATTTACTCACCCCCATGTCATCCAAGATGTTTGTCTTTCTTTCTTCAGTCGAAAAGAAAAATAAACTCTTTTTTAATGTGTATTTCAGATGTTTTCTTCAACTAGTCTGCAAGAAGTCACATTATGGAAGTAAAATAGCCTAAAATCTAAAATGCTGACCAGTGCTTGAAAAAGAAAACAATGGTTTTGTCTATAGTGTCATGTGGCTTGTTGAAAGAGATGTGCTATTACTTTTCTAAGCAAATTAAGACTTATTTTTGCTTGGTAGATAACCCATTCTTAGGGGTCTTGGGTAATTAAAACATCCACCATAGCAACTTCACAGCAACACACTAATAATTGCAACGCCCTGGCAAACACCTTCTACACCCTAGCATGATGGCTGCAACTTTTGCATGGGCAAGCACAACCAAAATCTTTTAAAGTGCTAATTGTAAAAGTTTCTACATTTCTTTGCAGGTATCGGCTCTGTATCTCACTTTATGAGCTGCTGCCAGCAGAACCCTGCCAGTGGCCTGGGAGCTCCACTGGATGCCCCCGGTGCCCTGCCTGCCCCTTCAACATGGCCGCAGGGATGCCCGCTTATAGATCTGGAGCTTGCACGCATGCCACGCAGGAAAGATGGCACAGAGGTAAAATATTCAAACCACCACTTTTAAAAAAAAAAAAAGTTGAACTTATTTTAACTTGAGCACTGCACTTGAGCACTGATGCAAGTCATGATCGCAACTGTTAAAGACTACCATCTAGCACTTTTACATAGAAAAACAATGCAAAAGTAGTGCAGTGGAATGCAAAAACTCTGAGATCTAAGTGCCGTTGTGATGTGTTACTGACAGATTGACTGGGCCGTGAACATTCGGAAATCATGGGACTTCAGTGAAGAAGGAGCTCAGGCCCATCTTGAGGCCTTCCTGCGAGATGGTAAGACACATTTCCACGGTACATGTTTTAAAGTAGCCCTAGAACTTTTTTTAAAAAGATGTAATATAAGTCTAAGGTGTCTCCTGAATGTGTCTGTGAAGTTTCAGCTCAAAATCCCCCATAGATTTTTTTTTTATTCATTTTTTTAACTGCCTATTTTGGGGCATAATTAGAAATTAGCCGATTCAGGGTGTGTGGCCCTTTAAATCTCGTGCTCCATGCCCCAAGAGCTCACGCTTGCCTTAAACAACATAAAAAAAGTTCAAACAGCTAATATAACCCTCAAAATGGATCTTTACAAAGTGTTTGTCATGCAGCATGTCTAATCGCGTAAGTACAGTGTTTATTTTGATGTTTACATTTGATTCTGCATGAGTTTGATAGTGCTCTGTGGCTAACGGCTAATGCTACACTGTTGGAGAGATTTATAAAGAATGAAGTTGTGTTTATGAATTATACAGACTGCAAGTGTTTAATAATGAAAATAGCAACGGCTCTTGTCTCCGTGAATACAGTAAGAAACAATGGTAACTTTAACCACATTTAACAGTACATTAGCAACATGCTAACGAAACATTTAGAAAGACAATTTACAAATATCACTAAAAATATCATGTTATCATGGATCATGTCAGTTATTATCGCTCCATCTGCCATTTTTCGATGTTGTTCTTGCTTGCTTACCTAGCATGTTGATTCATCTGTGCACATCCTGACGTCCTGCCCTTGTCTAATGCCTTTCATAATGTTGGGAACATGGGCTGGCATATGCAAATATTGGGGGCATACACCCCGACTGTTACATAACAGTCGGTGTTATGTTGAGATTTGCCTGTTCTTCTGAGGTCTTTTAAACAAATGAGATTTATATAAGGAGGAAACAATGGAGTTTGAGACTCACTGTATTTCATTTCCATGTACTGAACTCTTGTTATTTAACTATGCCGAGGTAAATTAAATTTTTGAATCTAGGGCACCTTTAAGGTAGGGTGACCCTATGTGCCATTTTCCCAGGATGTGTCCTGTCCAGGATTTCTAAGTTGCATAAAATGTCCCAGTTTTGGTTTTGTTTTCATATTTGTGGAAGGTAACGACTGAAAAATAATTTGACCAATAGCGTGCATTATACATAATCAACCAATCATGGCTTGCGAGAAGGCTGGATCTACAGAGAACGGTCAAAGCATTGCAAATACGACAACATTTTAATGCATTGCATGAAGACTGTCAATAAGAACAGTGGCTTGCACAGAACTCCATGCAGAAATTGCGTTCCTAAATCATGTTCCGGGGGCACATCGATATGACCACTTTCACAATTAAAGAGGCAAGGGCTAAAACCATTTTAGGCAATTTAGAAATCCTGGACAGGACGCATCCTGGGAAAATGGCACATATGGTCACCCTATTTAAGGTACATTCCCATCCATCATATTGTGCTCATCAATTGACTTCATTGTAGGTGTGTACCGTTATGAAAAGGAGTCAAGTCGTGCGGATACCCCCAACACCAGCTCTCTATCTCCATATCTGCACTTTGGGCAGCTGAGTGCACGCAGCCTATTATGTGACTCCCGTGGAGCTCGCTGCAGATCTCCCAAATTCCAGCGCAAACTGGCCTGGAGGGACCTGGCGTACTGGCAACTGTGCCTTTTCCCAGACCTGCCCTGGGAGTCCCTCAGGCCACCGTATAAGGCAAGATTCCTATTTATTATTCCCACTTAATGCTTTTGGTTGTATGGAAAGTGTAAGATCATGTCTAGATAGTATTATTGCAATTAGGATGGAATATTGGTGTCAAATCATGTGACTTATTGAGGAGAAAAATCTATTTTGCTTGGCGGATAATTAAATGCACAAACAACAAACAAACATAGACCTACAATCAAGGAGAGACCCGAGCCATCAAAGAAAATCTTTTTACTTGGGCCAATAAGAAACCACCAAGAACACACTAGCAACTACAAATTAATGCTAAGTCAAGTCAACACTTTTTATTTATATTGATATATTGATTATATATATTTATAGTGATAATCAGGAAAATAAAGATCAATGATGCGAATAGAATTCAATTCTGCTGTAAATTAGCCTAAAAAAGACAATAATGTCATTGTTCAGCTGAAGTCAGTTCAGTGTTGATTCAGTTCAGTTCAATAACTGTGCAAAGTTCATTTCATGCCCTAGCAACCACCCACAACATCCTAGAATCTTGGTGGCGAATTTTGCATTGATAATCATAAGAATTTCCGCATCTAGTTATGCGATTATCATCATAATTACATTTGTATACTCAAAATGTTTTACCCATGTGCAGGCTATGCGCTGGAGTTCAGATCGTGTCCATCTGAAGGCCTGGCAGCGTGGATTCACAGGGTACCCGCTGGTAGATGCAGCAATGAGACAGCTGTGGAAAACTGGCTGGATGAACAACTACATGAGACATGTGGTGGCCTCCTTCCTCATTGCTTATTTGCATATTCCCTGGCAAGAAGGATACCGCTGGTTTCAGGTGACACATGCAGAAGACACCAAATTTATTCCCATAATTCCTTTGATTAAGAGCTGACTATATAATGCGATGCTATAGCTAATGTAATACCCCTAACTATAAGTATTTATATTCTGCACATAACTCATCCCAGACCTCACATCTTTTTTTTTTTTCAACATTAATTAATCTAACAGCTCTAGTTGGGAGTGGGCTATTTTGATTTATCCAGTAAGAAACCACCTAGCCAGAGGTGTAAAGAGTACCTGAAAAACTGAAAAACCATACTTGAGTAAATTTACAGATACCTTAGAGCAAAAATGACTCCATTACCAGTTATAAGTCAGCAATTCCTATTCAACTTGAGTAAAAGTCTTACCCCCATTTTCACAGACAAGGCATAAGCCTAGTCCCAGTCCAAAATGCATGTTTGAGCTGTCTTAGGCTATGTTTACACGTGGGTGGCTATTTTCATAAACAGACATTTCAACCTCTCCGGTTTCAAAAATAACATCGTGCACACATGTTATGTGCAGTTTTCAGAAAAGTGTTCATTTACACGTACCCGTGTATATATGCCGTCAAGAGCATGCCAAACCTGTAGGTGGCGGAGTAACAAGAAGCTCAAGCCAACGTAAGCCAATTAGAATCCCGAAAATAACAACGAATAATACACAAGAAGAGTTTGCACCAACATAAATGCATAAATAGCAACAAATAACAACATAAATAGCAACATAAATAGCAACGAATAACACACGAGAAGAGTTTGCACCAACATAAATGCGACTGCTACTCTGAACGCTTCCATGATCACATGTAAACATAGGTCGCACTTTTGACGTAGGTGCGAGCTCATACTGTGACGTTGGCTGCCTAAACACCCGTTTGTCTCAGTTTACATACAAACATGTAAACGAAGATTTTCAAAATCTCCACTCTGGCCAGAGTTTTTAGAAAGACTCGTTTTCAGAGGCGAATTCTCAGTTTGCGTGTAAACGAAGGGCGCAAACGAAGGGAAATGTCTCCGTTTTTCAAAATAACCATGTATGTGTAAACGGGGCCTTAACTGAAAGTAACTCGCATTGACATATCTTAAAATACATCAGTGCCATTGTTTTGTCTCAAGATGCATACATTTTTTTTTATTTTAGGGCAAGTATATAAAAGTTACTTAAATATCCTAATTGAACTAAGGCCTAATCCTGGTTTAAGCCCGGTTTGTGAAACAGGCAGAAGGCCATATTTTACTCGTACTGAATATAGGCTCAATGTTGTACTTACTAGTCAACATCTGAGAGCCATGCCAGTGAAAACAAGAATCAGGTGATTTGTGAGGAGAGCAATCACATTTTTTTTAGGTGAAACTAAAACTGAACACCTCAAAAGTCTCAGTTCAGCTCAAGTGCTCAAAAAGAGCATAAGTAAACCAATATCCTTCAAAAAGGTCTCTTCAGTATAACGAATAGTCAAAGCTTACTTGCACTGGACGTTATCAGCCTCATTATTGCACAATTGCAGTCATGTCCTCATCTCGTATATGAAACACCTGTGATTCAGCAACGACCTGCTAATGCACTCACATTGGTGTAAAGTAGCCTTGCTGACAAGTTCAGGTGAGTAAGGGCAAAACACAAAATATAGTACCTTCAATGGCCTGTAGATGCTGATATAGCTTCTTTTGTAACAGAAATAAACTGCTGCAGAAAAAGTTAGGTGCCATGCAAAATGTAACTTATTCAAAAATGCAATCAAAAAGAGTAAAAGTTGCAGTCAAACTACAATGTAGCCAAAAATATACTTAAGTAAAGTATCTAATTACATTTACTCTAATACTTTACACCACTGCACCTAGTAACATGCTAGCAACCAGCCAAAGTACCCTAGAAATCAGATAGCAACACCTTGGCAATCACCTGCATCAAAGTAGCATTTTGTCAGCAAGTTTAGCATTCACACATCGAGTTTCTGGTTTATTGATAGAAAACGTGTCAATGCTGCTAGAAATGACCTGCAGTGGACCATTCAACACTTTTTCTTCATTTTATAGGACACACTGGTAGATGCTGATGTTGCCATAGATGCCATGATGTGGCAAAATGGAGGAATGTGTGGACTGGATCATTGGAACTTCGTCATGCACCCTGTTGATGCAGCATTGACCTGTGACCCCTATGGCAGCTATGTGCGGCAATGGTGTCCTGAACTGAAGGCACTTCCTGATGACCTCATCCATAAGCCCTGGAAGTGTCCAGCATCAATGCTGCGTAGGACAGGTGTGTTATGCTAATCTGCTCGTGGTTATCTCAGACTGACACAGATATGATTATACTATTAATATTACATGGAAATAGTCATTTTATAATGCTTTCTTTAGAGCTTCATATCTATACTGGTCAAATAATTTAAAATGCGCACGTCCAGCTATTTTGTTGATTGTAAAAATTAAAAAAAAACATTTGGGTCAATTTATAATTAAGGGATGGGCAATATACCAAAAGACACGATAAACTGGTAGAAATTTTCCATCCACCTCAATCATGGTTACACTCACATGACCTTGAATTTAAGCTCTGCCAATTTAAACATTTGTGCGATTTTAAACCACTTAGGCATGAAACATACATGAAAGGGTATTCAATTCACACACTGTTCTGACAGATGCAGAATTAGATGCTTGAATTGCGTTCTTTTTCGTGTCGTATTGCACTTAAATTGTATACAGTTGGTTTAAAAAGTTTATCCTTTTCATGTTTTTGAGCCTAGCCAGTTTAAATATTCGAGCGAGTCTAAACCATTTAAGCACAGTAAGATGTGAAAGAGAACTTAATTCTGTATTTGCACGCTGTTCTGATGCTGTTTTCTGCGCAAATACACAAAAACATATCCTCTGCATCTTATTGCACTTAAATGGTTTAAATTGATTTAAAAAGTTGTAATTTTCATGATTTTTATGCCTTAAATTTTCAACATTAGAGCGATTTTTAAGTGCAGTAAGATGTGACAGAGAACTAAATAGAAAGCCGCCTGTCTGACAGCATGTGAGTACCAAATTGCATTCTTTTTTTCATTTCAAATTGCCCGTCTTGGTGTGTATTTATGTAAACACCCCTACTAAAAAAATCCAGCATAAACCAGCATGAATTCTGTTTTGGTCCAGGTTGGTTTATGTTGTTTAGAGCAGATATAGTGCTGGTTTAGCTGGTGGACCAGCATAGCTGACCATGCTGTTCTCGAGCAAAACTGAGCTGGTCCACCATCACTCCTGCTTCTTATGCTGGTCCCAGCATCCAAAAAAATCCCTTATGATGGTGACCAGCAGTGCTAGATTTTTCAGTCTTGAGTATTAAGTTGTCTTAAAGTGAACTTTGAAATTTGGATTGTGACATTTTAATGTCATCTAACATCATTTGAAATGTTGTGATCATAACAACCTTATTCTGTTTCACTCTAAAAGATGTCACATTATGAAGGTAAAATGAGTTTTCTTAAACTGAAAACTGAGACAGATTACTTAAAGGATTAGTTCACTTTCCTGATAATTAATTCCTTCAGTCGAAAAGAAATTTCTGATGAAAATATTATAGGATTTTTCTCCATATAGTGGACTTCAATGGCTTCCAAACGGTTGAAGGTCAAAATTACAGTTTCATTGCAGCTTCAAAGCGTTCTACATGATCCCAGATGAGGAATAAGGGTCTTATCAAGAGAAACCATCACTCATTTTCTAAAAAAATTAAAATTGTATACGTTTTAACCATAAATGCTCATCTTGAACTAGCTCTCTTCTTCTTTATTTGAATTCCGGCAGTGTAGACACTGCTAAGTGTATTACTGCCCTCCTCAGGTCAAAGTTTGAACTAATTGTTATATACTTGCACTAGCATATTGAATATGACAATTTAGTTCAAACTTTGACCTGTGGAGGGCAGTAATCCACTTAGCAGTGTCTACACTGCCGGAATTCTAATAGAGAAGAAGAAGAAGAGAGCTAGTTCAAGATGAGCATTTATGGTTAAAACGTATAAAATTTTAATTTTTTTTTAGAAAATGAGTGATGGTTTCTCTAGTTGAGACCCTTATTCCTCATCTTGGATCGTTTAAAGCCCTTTGAAGCTGCACTGAAACTGTAATTTTGACCTTCAACCGTATGGGCTCCATTGAAGTCCACTATATGGAGAAAAATCCTGGAATGTTTTCATCAAAATCCTTAATTTCTTTTCGACTGAAGAAAGGACATGAACATCTTGGATTACATGGGGGTGATTTAAATGATCAGGAAATTTTAATTTGAAAGTGAACTAATCCTTTGTGATTTATAATCACAATTATACTATCTATTCAACCTTTCTGTTCACAGGTGTGGTTTTAGGGGGCAACTACCCAGAGCGGGTTGTTATTGACCTTGAGGAACGACGTGCACAGTCTCTGCAGGATGTTGCATCAGTGCGGAGGCATTTTAGAGAGTTTGTAGACCAGCGATCAGGCTGTGACCTGGTTCCTCTCCCTGCCAGGCTGGTGCAGGAAGCTCTGGGCAGTATGGAGGAAGTTGTGAGGCATGAAGGAACTGGGTTCCTCCTCCCAGTCATCACACGCATGGAGTTTAAACACCATTCGGAGGATCCAGACAGGACAGACAACCCATACAGCGCTGTGCTAAAGGGCTACGTCAGTCGCAAACGAGACGAAACCATTGCCTTCCTAAACGAGCGAGACTTCACAGCCAGTGTGATGTGTGAGAGCGCACAGCGTAGAGAGAGGTTAGAGAGGGACTCTTGTCTTCTGGAGGGTCTACCTCACCCCACAGCCTCACGTGGCCGGGCCAGGCGTACACCAACCAGAGACACTTACAGCAAAGTGCCTGGGGGTGTCGCTATTCCCCACAGATAACAGAATGACATGTTACAGTGGAATACACTAAATGCCTTTTTTCCCCCCACAATTTGCAGTCTGGATCATTCGATTCCAGTTGCCGAAAGTCTGCCAATCTGCAGATTTTTGTTAGTCAGAGTTGACAGATTTCACACATATTCACGCAGTGCATGATGGGCACAGATTTACTTTTCTTTTTTTAGCTTAATCTATGACACCTTCCATTCAGAGTATATTAAATATATTTGATATTTTGAGCCAGTTTTTACACATATTGTTTTTTGTAATGTTTCTCTTGGCAACGAGGCTCTTGTTTCTGCATGAGTTTGTTGTGTTCAGAATGAAAGTCTGGTAGTGTGTAATCCTCAGGTATTTATTGTATGCTGCCCGGTTTTGCTCTGTAACTGATTAATAACCAAATCTGTTCAGATTTTAAGTCATGTAATGTATTCCAGCTTTAGTGCCTTTAACTTTTACAAAATCTAACAGACTTTTTAGTCTTACTTTGGTATATAATTCAATACAAATGATATTATGAATCATTTTTGTAACTCGATGTGCTGTCATTATTGCTCATGAGTGTAGCATACCATTACTTTTCTAAGTTATCAGATTTAAGGTTTTCACCTGGTGGGAAAGTCATATTTATTCATTATATATTCATTGAAGGATGGACCTGATATCTAGAAATCAGAAACCTTTGACATTATTTTGACTCACAAGCAATAGAAAGTAAATAGGGTACATTTTGTTTTCATGTTCACTATAAATGCAACATGAACAAATTTCTTAGCTTCATCATAGTGTTGAAAATGGTCCGATATTGAACATATTTGACTTGTTCTTTAAAATGTATTTCTCAAAACAAGAACAATTCATTTGCAGACATTGGGTTCTATATTTCATACATTACATCTCTGAGAAGCACATTTGACTCCAAACGCAACATTTCTAATGCAATAAAACCATTTAAATCAGGTAAGAGTTTTAAATAGTAATTTAATGATGTTAATTAATGATGTTAATCACTTTCACTCAATTATGATTCCTCAAAACCAACAAAGATTTCATCAGATTTCATATCTGTCCTCATTAAGTGTTATTCATACTTCCATACTTTATTTGTAGCTTATTCCAAGCAATGACAAGCTTCCACAGGAAAAGTGTGACATCTACAAAAGAGATGAGACATGTTACATAGGCTGTACATGATCTTCAAATCTCTGTGGCTAGAAAATGACTGGATCAATCCAACCAGGTCTGCTTGTTGCTTTCCAAGCGTAGTGCATAATGTTGTGACCATGTGGTCCCCTCTATTGACTGGGTGTGGCTTGAAGGGAAAATATATTTAGAAGAATATCTAAACTAAATCAACTACAAACAAAATGTATTTGATGAAGAAATAAACATTTCTTAATTGATTCTTTTAAAATTCTCCCCCATATGCAACAGGTCAGCAGAACGCTCTAGTCCTCTATAGATTTGATGTATCTCTCATAAGCAGCTTCATCCATCAGTCCATTTAATTCCTCAGGAACAGATAGAGTCATCTTCATGAGCCAGCCTGTGAACAAAATACACACTTAACGATGACAGAATTTCTATATTTGAGTGACCTATTCCATAAACCTGGTCACAAGAAGTTAAAAGATTTCAGGCTGGTTTGTGTCAAAACAAGTTTGGAGGAACATCTCACCATCTTTATAGCAAGACTTGTTGACCAGTCCAGGGTTGTCCGCCAGGGCATCATTGACATCGGTCACCTCCCCCGTTAGAGGAGAGTACAACTCACTCGCTGCTTTAACACTCTCCAGAGTACCGAATTCATCTACAATACAGATTTCAGAGCATACACAAACAAAATAACATCATATTAAAGGGTTAGTTCACCCAAAAATGAAAATAATGTCATTTATTACTCAACCTCATGTCATTCTACACCCGTAAGACCTTCATTCATTTTCGGAACACAAATTAAGATATTTTTGATTAAATCCGATGGCTCAGTGAGGCCTGCATAGACAGCAATGGTACTTCCTCTCTCAAGATTCATAAAAAGGTACTAAAAACATATTTAAATCAGTTAATGTGAGTTCAGTGGTTCTACCTTAATATTATAAAGCACCAAAAAAAAAAAAAAAAAAAAAAAAAAAAAAACTTTAACAATATCTAGTGATCGCCAATTTCAAAACACTGCTTCATGAAGCTTCGGAGCTTTACGAATCAAATCAGTGGTTCGAAGCGTCAAAGTCACGTGATTTCAGCAGTTTGGCGGTTTGATACGCGATTCAAAAGATTCATAATGCTCTGAAGCAGTGTTTTGAAATCGGCCATCACTAGATATTGTTAAAAAGTCATTATTTTGTTTTTTGGTGCATAAAAAAAATATTCTCGTCACTTTATAATATTAAGGTAGAACCACTGTACTCACATGAATTGTTTTAAATATGTTTTTAGTACTTTTATGGATCTTGAGAGAGGAAGTACCATTGCCGTCTATGCAGGAATCACAGAGCCATCAGATCTCAACAAAAATATCTTAATTTGTGTTCCGAAGATTAACAAAGGTCTTACGGGTTTAGAACGACATGAGGGTAATTAATGACATTATTTTCATTTTTAGGTGAACTAACCATTTAATATCTGCCTAATTAACCAGAACAATTAACTAATATACTGAGAATGCACTCTTTCATAAATATAGTTTTACCTGACTGTGATAACTTTGTGCCAACTTCAGGAAGACCACAGTAGACCACGTCCCCCAGTGCCTCCTGGGAACAGTGAATTATAAACGCATGAAAATAAAGCTGATACAGTTCACATACCTCTTCCTATAAAAATTACGCATTAATAATAATAATAACCAGCCTAACCTGAGCAAATTTACTGATGCCCACTGTTGCCACACCACTGTCCACGCGAACCCACTCGTGTTTGTCTGTGAACTTAAGTGCTGCATGACAGAGAAAGTAGATTTGTTCGTCTCTTAGGCTAATCGGGTAAACAATTAAGATTTATAAATGCACATAAAGATGCATTTAATTGTAAATGGGTTGATCTCTGCCGTTGCAATACATTTAAAATGATAGATAGATAGATAGATAGATAGATAGATAGATAGATAGATAGATAGATAGATAGATAGATAGATAGATAGATAGATAGATAGATAGATAGATAGATAGATATGGCGCTTTGATGGCTTTAAATGCGTATCTGGCATTTAATATCACTTGTTAATATCAATGTGATCACAAACTTTCACTCGTGGAGCCTGTAAACTTTCATAAGTGTGAATACCTGCGCGAAATGTAATGGTTGTGTTCAGGAACCTTTTATAGCATGTCCTCGCCAGTAGTGTAGTTGGAGTCACGGCGATTCTGTTTGAGAGTCGAGGTAGAGAAGAGGTCAAACTAACAGAAGCACATCGTAATATTGTGCACATCGCCATTATTCCCCGTACGCAAATAACAACGGACGCCGGCGCACCTAGATGATGTCATTATTCGAAAAGACTATGCGCGCCAAAGCGGTGCGTCGGTTTTAGTTTGAAGGAAAATGTATTTTAACGTTGTTTTTTTAATCACAAATTTGCTGTTGTGAAATTCACTTAAATATTTCTGTGATGTGAAAAATTACACCTTTCGTACAAATAGGACTAATATCTTAGTATGACATCATAAAACTATACATAATAACAATAATATACACTTTTTATTTTAAAACACATTTTATAGAGTGAAATTTTGAATAGAGGGAAAACATAATTGATCAGGAATGACGGATTCAATTTTTTCATAAGCAGAAGGTGAATATAAAGTAACTTAAACGGATCAATTTAGTACAAACTATCAAAGTATTTGTGTGCAATGTTCGTTTCCCCTTTTTTTCAAAATGTTTTGACGGTTCAGTTGCCTATTTAGGATTTTTTTTCAGGCACTGAGAATGTTTTAGCGTGTTGTGTTCATTATATTGTTTTGTTTAAATATGAGTAAGTTAAATATAGCCCCGTGTGTCCGTCCAGCACACTGAAATAGACAGGCAGAAGTAACAGGGCGTTGGGATTCGTGTTCGACAAAACGTAAGTGCTAAAACGTAGCATTAGGCCTACATTAATTTTTTAGACATAGCCTACATGTCGCAAGTAGCCTATATCCAAAATAAGTTTTGTTTGAACTCAAGTCAAAAACATTTGGTTTCGTGAGACAAAACAGATTTTCCCCGAAAATTATAGTCCCTACTCACAGAAATTATCTTAAAATGTCGACCACTTGATAATCATTTAATAATTCGTACCCAAATCTGAATAACAAAAATTAGGTTACAGTAGCCTAGACGCTCGTGAACAGAAGTCGCGTTGACCTCGGTATTGGCTGCTTGAAGACCAGTCTCTAATAAATGTTTGGGAACCACAGAGTATGATGGGGAGTCGACTCCAAAAGAGTCGATTCCTCGTCTCTGAATAGCCCCAGAGTCAGGGTCGACTCCAGCACAGGAATCGACTCTCGGTGTCGACTCTGTTGCTGTGTCCTCACTGTGGTTAAGTGAACTAAGCAAGGAGTGAACGACATGAAGCGAGGAATTCTATGATTCGGACACGAATTGCGTCAGAGAGCTGGTGCAGGAACTTTGTCACATACATTTAGCTTACTTTAGAAATAGGTAACAGTCATAGTGACTTTAGTTTGTAATTATACATACCTCCGTGTCAGCTTTAGCTTTAGTGATGGTAGCTTATATTATTGCAATAAATGCATATTTGATTTTCCATAAGCGTGTTCATTAAACTACCCATACATAAAAATAGCCTAATAAAAACTCACATTAACAATAAACACATTAAAGTGTACATTTTTGTATGCATTTTATATGCATTGTATTCATTTTAGCATCCAAGCACTTTTAAGACAATGATCATGTGCGTTTAGCGCCATCTCCCGACAATTATTGAGATGAATTCATTAAAGAATCCCTGCTTTCTCGTTTATTTAATTCTGATATAATATTCGACCACAGATGTTTTTCGTGACTTTTCTCTCGGTAATATTATGTATCGGCAATTAGCAACATTAACAGGCTACTCATCAAGTCATCTCTAATTGAACTAAGTTTGACAGTCTTTCTAAACGTGTTGTTTTAATAAGGGCATTTTAAGTCTTCGCGTCGGGGAAAAATACATTAAGTGTGTAAGGACTGCAATTTTGGTTTATTTATGACCGTTTTGATGTACGGTAAATGGAGTCGATCAACAGTGGAAGTCGGAGTCGACTCCAAAAAACCTGGAATCGAACACCCCTAATTTAGAGTACCCCCTGAAGAGATTACCATCCTTCTGGGTAGGCTACCCCCTTTCTTCTACTTCGACTGCAGTCACACCTTTACCACTAAGGGACAATATTTGCCCCCTAAATTGATTTTCCAGTGCATATTTTTACCTTTATGAATAACTTTATCAAATAAATAATGTTTTAAATTAAAACATGTTCAATAGAGAAATATGCAATGATTGTAAATAAGTGATACTTTTAAATATTAAACTAAAACCGCCAGTAGGTGGCAGCAAGTCACTGTTTTATCAGTGGCTGTGAATGAATCATTGAATCATTGACTCTCACGATTCGTTCAAAGCCGCAGAATTGTCTAGAAACACAAACGTGTGTTGTAGTTCTGCTGTGGTTTTCGTTAGAACTATTATTTCATTGCAAAATAGAGTAAATACTGACAGTATTGCGTTTAAAATGTAGCCTACGTTTTGTTTTTGACCTGTTGTATAATAATGTGACGTTTGCAGTGGATATTTGGGAACAATTGCGTTCTTGCTCGTTATCATCATTAAATACAAGAACTCACACAAGGTATGTTTTTGTATCGGAGAAAGTTTGAACCTTGAACCGAAATTAATCCACTATCTGTGTCTATAATTGTTCTTCATGCGAGTAAGTGCTAAATCCCCACTTTTACAAAGGTGCATTGTCGAGAACGACAGTAATTTAGCGCCATTTAAGGCAGCAGACTGCACGCGGTCAATCATGTGAATGCTGCTTGTGTGGATACAGTCATTTTTGACTGCAAGATGAGGTAATTTGATTGTACTGGATTTATGGCATTTTGGCCGTTAAAAATACATGCTTGGTTTTAATATTATTTTAAGGTAGCATTAAATGAACTACTCAGCATTTTGTTCGCGTACCCCCTTTTGTCACCTACGCGTACCCCAGTTTGGGAAGCACTGGTCGACAATATCCTCAGTACGTTACTTGTTAAGGATACAAATATTAAAGATGTGAGTCTAATAAATAAATGCACCTCAGTTGACTGAGCTGTGAACTGTCTAAACCATTGTAAAGTTAAAGTAAACTTGTGGTAACTTCACCAACAACTGGAATAGGCCTATCACCTGATCTATATGCCAATCCATAGTGCTCGTGCGCTCTTACCTGCGCGCAGGTGCGCTCCCTCCTCCTGATGCCGCAGGTGCGCGCAGGTACATCTTCCTCCTCTGACTGGACAGAAGATGGACGTTTATCCTTCACTACTCTTGGACAAATCACAATAGTTTGTTATTCGTACCTTAGATATTTGAAATTGATCAATCATATAAGAATCTTTTTCCAACGGAGAATTTCAATCGATCCTCCTAAAATGAAACTTGTCATTTCATGATCGTTGAAGGACGTCCGTCGCTCTGAGATGAACGAACAGCGGGACATTAAACTGTTTTCACTCTGTACACTTTTCATTTTCAAGCTATTTGTGCTTCAAGGTAAGTATTTTAATTTTGAACCATGCTTCATTTTTTCTAAATTAACAGGTGAACTTTCTAAAATTTCCTGAAATACCATATTTATTTATTTATTTATCCCTACTACAGTAAAATTGTGGTAATTCTGTTTTAGCCATAATACATTCAACAAAATAAAGATTCTGAAAGTATCAGACACTTTTTGAAGGACATTCCAGAATAATTTATAAATGTAGTAACTAGGATGCTTTAGCAGAAAATGTATACATAGTAAGATTTGTAGGGGAAGGTTGCTATATTAGATAACCTTTATGTAAACTCTGAATTATGTATTATGTAATTCTATCTTAAGCCTTGAAAAACTTACAATTTATAAAATCTTACAGTTTTGAGTATCCTATGAGACTATATAAGATGGAGCAGCTCTCCTACGTAGTTATAGCGTGCAATGGTTTATTTAAAAACAGACCGAACTTTGTTAAGTTTATAAAAACACATGATTTTATCTTGATATAATTTTACTTCTGACAGGATTTATTTGCCAGGAATCAAACTCAGAAAATAAACTACCCAGGTATGTGTTTTAATAGGTATCAAACCTCTTGTTTTGGCGCTTTCATGACTTTGACAAAAGTGTTAATAGATTGCAGTTTGATTATAGCTTTAAAAACTTGTGAACTCGATCCAACATCCATTATTACAAGGATCTTTTGAGTAGAGGGACAGTGTCAAGTTATATATGTAACCACTGATAAGATGTTAAGTGTTTGGTCTAATGTTTTGCTGTGTAACCATTAAACCATTTCCTTGAGAATCATTTGGTCCATCAGCATGACTGTGTCTGTATGGCATCTTAAGTGTTTCTGGACCTTTAGTCTCACAGTCACCGCACTTTTAATACTGCTCTCTTTGTGCTGCTTTTAAAAGGAGGGTTAATGCACTGCGGCAGAAACGGGATCTCTTCCGTGAAGAGGTGAGTATACCTAAGAGAAAGTGACAAGGGACAGAGTGGAGTAACCACACACACACACACACACAACACACACACTAATACTGAGATACACTCTCAGTGCTGACAAAGCTGTCTTTGTGGAGTTTACACAAATACTACAGAGACTGAAAGCTCCCGTCCCAAATGTCTGCAGTGGCAAAACCATGTGAAGGAACGCCAAGACAAGTTCACCAATATGGCTTAGTGGCTAGACATGGTACTGTTGCCACTATAACTCATAAGACCCAAAGTTTTTGCAATTTCTCAACACAATTTTTTTTCTTTGCAGACCCTTAGCGCAGTGCTGTCTGATTCAACTCTTCCACGAAGAGTTCTTCATAATTATACAGCGAGAGATGCATCAACAGGTATTGCACATGCAAAAATATACAGTATTCAGTCTCACTTGATTTTGGATGCTAGAAATATCACTTATTAAATACAAAAAGATCATCTAGAGCCAACTTTGAGAAAGATTGAATAAAATTTGTAAAAGGATTAAAACATGTAAGACAGCAGATCTATACAGGTGTAGCTGGGGAAGGAGGAGAGAATCTGAAGTGTGCTGCAGACTGTTAACAACAAACAATGCCAAGTATTTGAATGTTGACCCGTAGCTCATTGGTTGCTGTGGCATCAGCAGCCAATCAGCTGCGCTGTGCAGATAACAATGTGATCGCTAACAAATTGAGTTAAAGGTGCCATCGAACGTTTTTTTTACAAGATGTAATATAAGTGTAAGGTGTCCCCTGAATGTGTCTGTGAAGTTGCAGCTCAAAATACCCCATAGATTTTTTTAATTATTTTTTTTAACTGCCTATTTTGAGGCATAATTAGAAATGCTAACGGCTAATGCTACACTGTTAGAGAGATTTATAAAGAATGAAGTTGTGTTTATGAATTATACACACTGCAAGTGTTTAATAATGAAAATAGTAACGGCTCTTGTCTCCGTGAATACATTAAGAAACGATGGTAACTTTAACTACATTTAACAGTACATTAGCAACATGCTAACGAAACATTTAGAAAGACAATTTACAAATATCACTAAAAATATCATGATATCATGGATCATGTCAGTTATTATCGCTCCATCTGCCATTTTTCGCTGTTGTTCTTGCTTGCTTACCTAGTCTGTTGATTCAGCTGTGCACATCCAGACGTTAATACTGGCTGCCCTTGTGTAATGCCTCAAACATGAGCTGGCATATGCAAATATTGGGGGCGTACACCCCAACTGTTACGTAACAGTCGGTGTTATGTTGAGATTGTCTGTTCTTCTGAGGATTTTTTAAACAAATGAGATTTGAGACTCACTGTATGTCATTTCCATGTACTGAACTCTTGTTATTCAACTATGCCGAGGTAAATTAAATTTTCAATTCGATGGCACCTTTAATTTCCCCCTGTGGTGAAAATCAAGTTTTTAATGTTGTCTGTGTGTTTTTTTTAATATGCTTTAAGATAAACTATGTGCAAAAATTGCTGAGTATTTTCTCCTTAAAACTTCGGTGAAAAAAGACAGTTTTAAACCCTTGGTCTGAAATTGCTGGTGTCTGTGACATCACAAACTACCTTGTAACCAATCACGTCAATGTGTTGGCTTTAGCATATCATTAATAGCGAGCATGGGAGTCTCGAGAGAAGCCAGGTTATCCCGGCATATTTTTCTGTTGATGTGAAAAAGCGTGTAGATTTAGCAATATGGCGGGTGTATGATGTATATTACGATGTTATGATGAACTATATGCCTTTCTCCTCTGACATTCTGAGTTGTTCAAAGCATAGAAGGCAGCTGTGTGACTCTGACATGGCGAACGGAAACTTGGTTTGTATAACATTAGCAACACATTATTAGCTATTAGCTTGATAACACAGTCAAGCAAAAGGCTAATCATATTAATTTCCGTTATGTGTCCAACGTTGTAAACAGTGATACCATTGCGCAGCGTTTACCTCAGTAAGTTGACCGAGTGGATCTCGTCTGAGCTGGTGTGAGTGAGTGAGGGTGGGGCTAATTTGCATATTCATTGATCTGTGTATATTAAATGAGGCAAGGGTGTAGAGTTACATACAAGCTATTTAAGGCACGAAGACATTTTTTTCACAGGGAAAATGTTTAGATATTTCATTTTGGTGATCAAAGATGATTTATTGACTACAGGGGGACTTTAAGGACCTCTCAGCCTGCGCCATCTACAGTTTCATGGCAGAACTTTGTATTTGATCAGACAACTATTTAAAATCAACTATATGGTTTTATGGGTTGCATTAAGGCCGTTTCACCAACAGATGCGACCAACGCAATCACCAGATTACAGTCACTTAGACATTTCATGACATTATACATATTTAATTAGTGAAAACAAACACTGACCAACAGACGCCAACAAGGGTGACACACTGATCCGACAAAACCAGACAAAGTGTTCGGCATCTGTTGGTCCAGTGTGAATTGGCCTTTAGACAAAAATTTGTCTTAACTAAAACATTGGGGATTTCAAGCCTCTGTGCTTGGCCCATACTTTTAAATTTTCATTTGCTTTAGAAATACTTAGTGAAAATTGCCTTTTGTGATTGTGTGTGTTGTAGAATATTGTGGGTGTCTTAATGGGGGCTGGTGCCAGGAGGAAGGACGCTGCGATTGTGCTCAATTCCAGGGTCTCGGGGAACGCTGTCAAATCAGTAAGAAACACACACACAGGTTTATTTCTGTGAATTCTGGGGACATTCCATAAGCGTAATGGTTTTTATACTGTACAAACCGTATTTTTTTTATCGCTCTACAATAGGCATGTGACGGTATCAAATTTTCATGTTACGATTAATTGCTTAAGCTTTTATCACGGTATACGGTATTATCACGATATTGAAATAAGTTGCAAAAAAAAAAAGTGTCAGTATAACAGGTTTAAGAACTCTTTTTAACTCTGAATGTTTAAATACAATAATAAAATACACACACAAAAAATATATAAAGTCACATTCTCAAACAGATTTAAGTGCAAAAGAATTAGGCTATAAAGAACAACAGGAAACAGTTTACAATAAGGTCTCATTCAATGCATTAACTAAGATTGAGCAAGAGCTACATTTGTTACAGAAAGTATAATGTTTTGTTAATGTTCGTTAAGAAATACAACTGATCAATGTTAGATTTATCTCAAGTCCATTAAATAAATTCTTTTGATTTTAGTAATGTTATTAAACAGTAAAAAGAAATTAACAAAAACTAAGAATAATTAATACTTTAGAAGTATTTTTCATGGTCAGTTTGGTAATAATGAATTAACATGTTAACTAATGAAGCAGTATGTCTTTAAGTTTTACTGAACAATAACAAATAATCAGAACATTTCTAATCATTAGGGCATGTTGTAGTCCAGATTAAAATAAATGTTTGAGGCATTTTAAAAACTTCACCAGCGCAGTTGCTTTGTTTATGGGGTTTCTGGGGTAACCGTTGCACTCTGCTGTTCCATCAGCGCCCTCTGCTGTCAGAGAGTGAACGAGCACTTTCATTCAGCGCGTCTCCTTCACTCGCTCATCTCGGCACAAGTCTACCCTACACCAACCCTACACCTAAGCCTACCCATCACAGAAAACTGCACATTTTTACTTTCTCAAAAAAACTGATTCTGTATGATTTATAAGCCTTTTGAAAAATGGGGACATGTCCTCATAAGTCACCCTCTCCTTGTAATACCTGTCATACCCATGTCATTATACAAATTTGTGTCCTGATATGTCACAAAAATGCACACACACACGCACACACACAGGTTTGTTTTTATGAATTGTGGGAAAATTTCATAGGCGTAATTGTTTTTTATACTGTACAAACCGTATTTTCTATCGGCCTACACCTAAACCTACCCATCACAGAAAACTGCACATTTTTACTTTCTCAAAAAAACTCATTCTTTATGATTTATAAGCCTTTTGAAAAATGGGGACATGGGGTAATGTCCTCATAAGTCACCCTTCCTTGTAATACCTATGTCATACCCATGTCATTATACAAATTTGTGTCCTGATATGTCACAAAAAATGCACACATGCACACACACACACACACACACATACAAACACACAGGTTATATTAAATTCAAAATGAAGCTTGCTTCCATTTAATTATAGTGAGGTACATACGGTCTGATATTATCATCTGCCACCCAGTGCTGACCATTAAATGTGGAAGAAGGAACCCTGAATTTAATTAATTCAAACGGCGTTGCTCGTGGTTCCAGATAATCTATGTGACTACGTCTTACTTCATTTGGTAGCATTGGATTACAGATGTGCTGGGAATAGATTGCTGGCCACAGAGAGCTCCTGTATGTATGCTTAATTAACCATGCACTGAAAAAGCCGGGCAGCTGGTCTGACCAACACAATAACAGGTTATTACATTTACTGTATTGATATAAGCTATACTGATTACATGCGCAACGGGGCATCGATTACATGGGGCACAAATATTGAATTAAATAGTTTAATAATCACTAACAAAAAAGTAACAACTCTTACTTTGATACTAATACCATGGTTTTTTGGGCACATCCCCCTGTACCACATATTAATTGAAATACCATGTACGCTACTGTTTAAATGTTTGGGGTCAGTACTATTTTTTTAAGAAGAAAGAAAGAAAGAAAGAAAGAAAGAAAAGAAATTAGTACTTTTATTGAGCGAGGATGTATTAAATTGTTCAAAAATGAAAGCATGTTACGAGGGTTTTCTATTACAATTAAATGCTGTTCTTTTCAACTTTCTATTCATCAAAGAATCCTGAAAAAATGCATTATGGTTTCCACAAAGATATTGATCAGCATTTTCAACATTGATAGTAATAAGAAATGTTTCTTGATCATCAGATCAGCATATAAGAATGATTTCTGAAGGATCATGTGACACTAAAGACTGGAGTAATGATGCTAAAGATTCTGATTTGCCATCACAGGAATAAATTACATTTTAAAATATATTCAAATAGAAAAAAATATATTTTAAACTGTAATAATATTTCACAGTATTACTGTTTGTACTGTATTTTTTGAAAATGCATCCAGGAGTGCATAAGAGACTTCTTTCAAAAACATTAAAACATATTACTGATGCCAAACCTTTGAACAGTAATGTACATATTGTTTATCATTCAGTCCCATAATTCTAAGGTATTATCATCATCTGACACTATCACTGTCTTATGGTCCCACTAGAGTACTTTGTTTTTTGTATAGGAATGATTTTTTGATTTTTTTTGTATCAGTTCCCAACCATGGTCAGGATAGGGATGGGATTTGCCGTTCATGGGGTCAGCATCATTTTGAGACCTTTGATGGAATGTATTACTACTTTCCTGGAACCTGTTCATATATCCTGGCCAAAGACTGCCATTCCACAGAGCCCCAGTATACGGTGTGGGTAAGTTACAGCTACACCAGAATTTCCGCACTAGAACACATGTCTGTTTGTTATGTCCGTTTTTCTTATGTAATTTCTCTTTGGCAGGTTCATAACAGTCGTTCATGTAGAGGTTCGGTGTATTCATGTCCACGTGGTCTGAGTCTGTTCTTCCCAAATGAAGAGGAAATCTATATTAGTGGTTATCAGGTGCTAAAGAATGGGCATAGGTGAGTTTGGATATACTTTGCTGTTCAAAATGCATGCTTTTATTTAGAAAGAATTCATTAAATTAATCAAAAGTGACAGTATAATAATGTTACAAAAGATTTCTATTTTTAAAGAAATGTTCTGTTTGTTTGTTTTTTAACAAAGAATCCTAAAAATGTATTACAGTTTCCACAAAAATATTAAGCAGCACTACTTTGATAATAAGAAATGTGATTTCTGAAGGATCATGTGACACTGAAGACTGGAATAATGATGCTGAAAATTCAGCTTTGCATCACAGGAATAAATTACACTATGTAATGCTATTTAAAAATATTACTTTTTTGCTGTATATTTTATCAAATGAATGCATAAGAGACTTATTTTGAAGCCATTACAAAATTTGTTGTAAATATTTGAATGAAAAAACGAATTAATGAATAAATGAACAAATAATTCTGTATGATGTGTATGTTTTGTCAGAGAACATTAGAAACCTTGGCCACTTATGGTTTTAAATCGATTTTAGGTCATGATAGCATGATGATGATAAAATGGCAGAAAAGGTCCAATGGCAACATATTTCAATATCAAACATGATCAAAATTCTTGTGATATTTATTTGTCTGTTTCACGTCCATATGTTCAGGCTGAGTCTGCCGCAGACAGTACGTAATGTTTTCATTGAGCGTTTGGCTGACTATATCCTGGTGAAGAGCACGTTTGGCTTCTCTCTGGCGTGGGACGGGAGCTCTGGAGTCTACCTCAAAATGACCGAAGCACACAAAGGAAGGCCTTGTGGTCTGTGTGGAAACTATAATGATGACGGATCAGATGATCTCAGCAGCAGCCGCGGTGAGACAAACAAGCCTGGACACACACTTATCATCTCAGTCAGCAGCAAATTCAGGACAATTATATCAAAGCTGAGCAGAGCTGCATACTCCGTCTGAACACACCTGGCCCGGCCCAGTGTTTTCTATTTAGAGATGAGTTGTAACATAATTTTAGGGACAGTTTAATTCTCAAGAAACAGTGCTAAAATTTCAAAATGTTATAATTTAATTTGCTACAAATCTATTATGGTGGTTTTATTGCTTTGCATTTTGTATCGTCAGGTGTAGTCTCTGATGACATTGCGGAATTTGGGAACAGCTGGGCAGTAGATTTGCCCCATGAGAGACCCTGTCCTGAGGTTGATGATGATTTCCCTGGACCATGCTCATCTGAGTCTGATATGGATGTACGCTTGTACACACTGCCTTCTGGGTTTGAACTGAGCTAAATGGGTCTTAGTATGTATAGTTTAAAACAAGAGTTTATAAGAGGAGTCATACGTGTTTTAGTATGATTGTGCATTCAGTAAAATGTGAAAAGTATTTTCGGTTGTCCACCTTAAAACCTGTTTTAGCAATATTGCTTGTTTGTGTGTTATCTGAGCAGGATGCCATTGAGAAGTGCAGTGCCTTGCTTTTCTTTCCTTTCATCTCCTGCCATGAGAACATTGACCCAAATCCATTTGTCGCCAGTTGTGTTTCGGACATGTGTGTGTAAGTCAACTGTGGTGCTTTTGTCTAAATGGTGTAACTGAAGTTGAACCCTGCTGAAAAAAACAAGCAAAAGATGGATTGCTGATTTTAGCTGGATTAAGCTATTCTAACTGGCCACTCAGTGTTTAGCTGGTGTTTAGCTGGTTGGCTAGCTGGTCTTAAAACCACTCTAAAGCCATTTAAAATGACTAGTCTAACCAGCTTGGCCAAACTGAGAGATCAACTAAGAAACTTAAACTGGTTTCATATACTTTTTATCCCCAGCAGGTTTATCGAAATCTTTGTTATTTTTGTATAATTTATATACTATTGTAGTATTTTTAATATTTTTAATTCTATACGTTTTTAAACATTTTCAGTTTTAAATTTGGTTTTAGTAATTTTGTGCTTTTTTCCTTTTTATTAGTTTTTTTTTTTTCTATTTAGCTTTATTAGTTTCAGTAATTAGTAATTAAGTACTTCAGCCTAAACTTACATATTCTAGTTTTTCATCTAATATTTATATTATAATATTTATATTTTATAAGTTTTATTTCAATTAACAAAAATGTTAATTAAAATAAACTGACAAAAGTTTTATTTTTTAATAGTTTTAGCTAACAGTAAGAACACTGATATAAATCAAATTTCTTAAACCTTCTTTTTCTTATAGCAATGTTTGGATCATGAGAACCTTAAAGGGTTAGTTCACCCAAAAATATAATTTCTATAATTATTTACTCACCCTGATGTCGTTCCACACCAGTAAGACCTTCCTTGATCTTTGGAACACAAATTAAGATATTTTGATGAAAACCTAGAGGTTTTTTATCCTCCATTGAAAGCAATGAAATTACCACATTCAAGGTCCAGAAAAGTAGTAAAAACATTGTTAAAATAGTCCATGTGACTGCAGTGGTTCAACCTTAATATTATGAAGCAACGAGAATGCTTTTTGTGCAACAAAACAAAACAAAAATAACAACTTAATTCAACAAATTCGCCTCTCCTCTGTCATTCTGGCACACTATTTATGTTGCAGCGCTTCCAGGTTCTACGTCAAAATGATGGCTCAGTATTAATAAGTTCGGACGTAAACACGAAAGCTCTGCAATGTTAACAGCGTAGTAGAATGACGGGAGAGATGAATTTGTTGAATAAAGTCGTTATTTTTGTTTTGTTTCTGCGCACAAAAAGTATTCTTGTCGCTTCATAATATTAAGGTTGAACCACTGCAATCACGTTGACTATCTTAACAATGTTTTTACTATTTTTCTGGACCTTGAATGAGGATAATTTTGTTGCTTTCAATTGAGGATAAAAAACCTCTCAGATTTCATCAAAATATCTTAATTTGTGTTTTGAAGATGAACGAAGGTCTTACAGGTGTGGAACGGCATGAGGGTGAGTAATAAATGACAGAAATGTCATTTTTGGGTGAACTAACCCTTTAAGACCAGTTGTCTTAGATCTAAAATTCATTCGGAATTTTGTCATTTGATCTTTTGCAATCATTTGCTTTAAAAATGTGGGAACATTAGTTTGTTGAACAAAGATAAACATGGTGAAATTAAAATTTCAGATGACTAATTCTAGCATAATGGCACTATTATGTGATATTAACTTTTGTGTTAATGTCAGTATTGAACATTTCTGTTTCTTGCATTTAAGATTTTAAGTACACTCTCTCTCTCTTCCTCTCCCTTCCTGAATGTTTTTTTTTCTCCATAGCCTCTTTCTTGCATTCCACACCTCCCAATTCCAACAGGATTATGTTAATTATAGTAATGAAAATATCTTGCATATGGCAAAAGCTGCAGAAAGAATATTTGTGAATATATGTAGCCTATATGTATGTGTATGAATGCATGTAATTATGTTTGCACTAGTATTTGTAAGCGTATGTGTGTGTGTGTGTATGTGTATTGATTACAGTGATTAAATAGCTGCTGGAGTTTATGAACATTTTCAGACTCAACTGATGATTGAAGAGGTAGTGAGAGGATCAGATTGCAAGAGCAAGTTGAACTTGCAGCTGTACTGCTCTTACAGTTTCATTCAGTCTTATATCACGATACTAAAAGAGATTATTTTTTAGGATTGACTTTTCCCCATGTTCTTTCTTATAACTTCTTTTTGGGCTGTTTTGTGTTTATTAACATTTAAATGTTTTTTATATTTCCAGATCAGATGATGAGGAGACGTTTTGTCGGACTCTGGTTGAGTACACCAGGGCTTGTTCTCATGTGGGCTACCCCGTCAGAGAATGGAGGGACAGTTTTCCTACATGCGGTCAGTTGGCTTTCATGTCATGAAGGTAACAAATGGCATAAACTTTGCAGCTTGTGATGTAACATGTTTGTGTTTCAGCGGACGGATGTGAGGATAGTTTTGTCCACAGAGACTGTATCAGCTGCTGCCCGCCTACATGTACGTTTGAGAAGGAGTGTTTGGGCACCAACCTGCACTGTCTGGATGGATGCTACTGCCCGGATGGTGAGACCGATAATCAGATGCCTAAATGGGAGTATAATTAGTAATTTTCCTGAATGCTTGCTATTATGAAGAGAATACAAAATACACTTCAGAATGCATTTTGCAGTGATTTGTTGATGATTTTAATTTTAGTATGATTTTTATGACTTCTTAAAGGGGTGGTTGATTATGATTTCACTTTTTTAACTTTAGTTAGTGTATAATGTTGCTGTTTGAGCATAAACAACATCTGCAAAGTTACAATGTTTAAAGTTCAATGCAAAGGGAGATATTTTATTTTAAAGAATTCGCTGTTTAAGGACTACAATAAATGGCTGGTAGGGACTACAACGAGCTTCTTCCCGGGTTGGTGACATCACTAACCCTAAAATTTATATAAACCCTGCTTCTGGGTACATGCGAAAAAGGGGGTGAGGCCATGTTGGGCTGCTTTAGAGAAGAGGAAGTAGTAGTAGAGTGTTGTTACCATGCCATCATTTTACGCCAGACTGCTTCACAAACGAGGGTCAATTCAAAACTGGATTTGCACAAAAGTTTAACATGACGGCACATGCTAGTCAATGAGTTGAATGATCTCCACAGCAACTACATAAATGTATCCTCTAACTGTTCAGAAACGTCCAGTTGCATTCTATAAGTTGTAACTTCTTGTCCGACAATGTAAGGTTGAACACAGTTACTGACAATCGACATTTTGGCTTTGTGAGATTCTCCAGCTTTGTTGCTGTTGAGCAACCGAAGCACAAGCTCTTAAAGCCCCGCCCTTTTTTGGAAAGCGGCTAATAGCAGTAGCTCATTTGCATTTAAAGGGACACACACAAAAATGGCATGTTTTTGCGACATTTTGCGCATCATTAATAATTGTTTAGTCACCGGTACTGTTCCAGCCTGTTTTAAACTAGCTGCTGTGACTCCTATCCTCAAAAAAACAGTACTTGACTCTGCAATATATGCAAATTACAGACCCATCTCTAATTTGCCGTTTTTATCCAAAATTCTTGAAAAAGCTGTTTTTATACAATTGAGGAACTACCTGCAAATCAACTCTATCTCTGATATTTTTCAATCCGGCGTTAAAACCCTTCATAGCTCTGAGTCAGCTCTTTTAAAAGTTTTCAATGATATTTTAATGGCCACAGATGCTGGTGATACCATGGCCTTAGTGCTTTTAGATTTGAGCTCTGCTTTTGATTTTGTAGACCACAAGATTCTTCTATCTCGGCTTGAACACTCGATTGGTATCACTGGTACAGTGTGGAAATAGTTCCAATCTTTTTTGTCAAACAGAAGATTCACAGTCAATCTAGGTGTTCATTCATCCTCAGTGGCCCACGTCACCTGTGGTGTACCCCATGGATCAATCTTAGCACCGTTGTTATTTTCGCTGTATATGTTACCTCTGGGATCAATTATGCATCATTTTGGGGTGTCGTATCATTGCTACGCGGACGACACACAACTTTACATACCTATTAAACGCAAGGATAACTCGGCTTACAAGAAATTAGAAACTTGTCTGCATGAACTCAAATTATGGCTTACAAATAATTTTATGATACTCAATGATGATAAAACCCAAGTCATTCAGTTTGGGCCAAAAGAGCACCCAGATAAAGATTCTGTCAACCTTGGAACCCTCACACCTTATCTTACCTCTGATGTTAAAGATCTAGGATTTCACCTAGGTAATGGTCTTAAATTAGACAAACAAATCAACACCATAGTTAGTACCAGTTTTTATCATATTCGCAAATTAGCTAAAGTCAAACCTTTCCTAAGCAGGAAAAGTTTGGAAATAGTCATCCATGCTTTTATCTCAACTCGACTCGATTACTGTAACTCTCTGTACTCTGGGTTACCTCTCTCTTCCATCTCTCGCCTTCAAATGGTCCAAAATGTGGCAGCCCGTCTACTCACAGGTAGCCGCAAACATGACCAATCCTACGTTCTCTGCACTGGCTGCCAGTACGACACCGTATCAACTATAAGATTTTGATATTCGTTTACAAAGCCCTCAATAATTTAGCTCCTAAATATCTATCTGATTTGATTACTATATACAATCCTTCAAGATCACTTAGATCCCAAAATAGTCATCTTTTGTTGGTACCACGATCTCGTCTGCAACGCAGGGGGAGACCGAGCTTTCGCAGTAGCGGGCCCTAAGCTATGGAATAGCTTGCCACCACCAGTCAGAACTGCCTCTACGTTTGCTGAATTTAAATCCATGCTTAAAACACATCTCTTTTCTTGTGCTTTAAACTGTTGATAATTTGTATGTTTTGTGTTTTTATTTATGTTCTTCTTTCTCCTTTTCGTTTAATCTCCTATGTACAGCACTTTGGCCAGCTCAGGCTGATTTTAAATGTAATTTATAAATAAAACTGAATTGAATTAAATTGAATTTTGCTCATACCCAAATAGGGGCAAAAAAGCTATAATAAATGATCTGTGGGGTATTTTGGAGCTGAAACTTCACAGTCACATTCCAGGGACACCAGAGACTTCTATTACGTCTTATAAAGGGGCATTATAGATCCCCTTTAATAGTGAACTACAGCTAACTTGTTTCACCTATGGCTTCTCTTTCTGTCTGGCCTCTCTCAGGTCTGATCTTGCAGAATGGCACCTGTATTGCAGTGTCTCAGTGCCCCTGTGTGTACCATGGTACAGCATATCCTCTGGGTCATGTATTGGAGCAGGGCTGCAGTGTCTGGTTAGAAACATGCAATTTTGACTCTTTTACACCTAAAACACCACGTTTCTCCCATTTTTAACCAGTAGATAACCACAGTAGCTGATTATAGAAACACAACAAATGATCTTGTGTTGAATTCATGAGTGAATCCATCTAATGTGATTTACATTTTCAGTGTCTGTATGGGAGGATTGTGGAACTGCACCGAAAACAATTGCACTGGTAATCAACAACCTTTGTATTTCACAGTTTTGCAGAATACCATACCAAAAGCATTGCAAAACCAGCTATTTAAATCTAATTTTTCCTTCCATCATTCCATTTATCACAATGTCTCCTTAGGGGCTCCGTAACTTACTAAATGATTGTGTTTTCAAAGATTATATTAGGATTAAAAGTTTTTTTCAACCCCTAGCGGAATGCACAGTAATGGGTGACACGCATGTGACAACATTCGATGGCCGGATCTTCATGTATGTGGGCTCTTGCCAGTATGTGCTAGTGAAGAGCCGTGGCAGCACCAAGTTTACTGTCACACTACAGTACACAGCCTGTGGACAGGTAAAAAGAGTGTGTCTAGAAATGTGTGTGATCAGAGATGTTTTGTGTGTGTTTAATGGAGTCTCTTGTCTCTCAGTCTCAGGAACACTCCTGCATCCACTCAGTGGCTCTGGTGGTGGATGAAGACGTCAGCAGGCAGGTCACTCTCACAAGAGAGGGGGAAGTTGTCATTGGGGCTAGTATGGCTGTCAATTTGCCTTACTCAGATGGTAAGGACAGGTTCTCAGATTTACATCGGTACGGGCCACTTTAATAGTGAATGTTCCTTATGAACCTTAGTCAAGGTAGATGCCATATTTGATTTGCTGCAAATTAATTTTTCTTTTTTTTTTTTTTACTAAGGGTCATTATGCTTTATTTAACATTTCTAGGTTAAATGCTGAAGCTTGAAATGCATTAATAAATATAATATGGTAGTTAAAGGGATAGTTTACCCCAAAATGAAAATTCTGTCATCATTTATCCACCATCAAGTTATTCCAAGACTGTATGAATTTCTTTTTTCTGCTGAACACAAAAGAAGATATTTTGAAGAATATGGGTAACAGCTGGGCCATCAACTGTTTGGTTACCGATATTCTTCAAAATATCTTCTTTTGTGTTCAGCAGAAAAAATAAATTCATACAGGTTTGGAACAATTTTAGGTTGAGTAAATGATAACAGAATTTTCATTTTTAAACATGTGCAGTCTGTATAATTCATAATCACAACTTCATTCTTTATAAATCTAACAGTGTAATGTTAGCCCGTTAGCCACAGAGCATATAGCCTCAAACTCATACAGAATCAAACGTAAACATCAAAATAAATACTTTACTCACATAATTCGAAGCATGCATACAGCATGCATGACGAACATCTTGTAAAGATCCATTTGAGGGTTATATTAGCTGTGTGAACTTTGTAAATGCACTGTAATATAGTTGAGAGCTCGTGTGGCAGGGAGCAGGCGAATTAAAGGGGCGGCGCGCTGCCAAAATCAGTGTATAGTTAATGATGTCCCAAAATAGGCAGTTAAAAAAATTAATTAAAAAAAATCTATGGGGTATTTTGAGCTGAAACTTCACAGACACATTCAGGAGACACCTTATACTTATATTACATCTTGTGAAAAAGCATTCTTGGGCACCTTTAAATTAAATTGAATAAATTATAAAATAAGTTACCTTATTAAAATATTTCTGCTACCTAAGCAGTAATAAAAATGTGTCTACTACATAGATAATAATTAACAGAAATAATATTAGAATAAATTTGATTAAAATGTATTTCCTATTTCTTTATTTCTGCTTGTTTATTAGACATGGTGAACATTCGTCGGCTGACGTCTATGTTTGTGGGTCTGCGGTCTGTGTTTGGCCTGAGGTTTCAGTATGATTGGCAGGGTGGACGAATCTACCTTCAGCTGGACAGCACCTGGATGGGCTCCACACTTGGCCTCTGCGGGACCCTCAACGGAAACCTACGGGATGATTTCCTGTAGGAAACTTCTTTCTGCAAAACATTTTAAATGTCTCTCAATTTCTCTTCAGGTTGCATTATGTAGTTCTTGGACTTGCGTGTAAGTAAATGTGTTTTTGCTCTCCAGTTCTCCTGCAGGCATGATTGAAGGAACTCCACAGCTACACGTCAACGCCTGGAAAGTGTCTTCAGCGTGCATTAGCCCTGTCAACATACCCATTATCGACCCCTGTGAAATGAACCAACAAAATGGTATATTATGTTAATCCTTTTGCTTATCACAGTTAAAATATTCATTGTTGTCCCAAGAATCAGGTACGAAAATAGAAAAATGTACACTCTGTAGCCTCCAAAGCAAATGTAATGCATGATTTCTAGACCTTCATGATGCTGAAAAGGTGGTTTTGTTTCAGTGTTTTATGCTGCCCAGTGTGATGTGCTAGAAGAGGAAGTGTTTGCGCCATGCCATGCATATGTTAGCCCCACCCTGTACCACCAGCAGTGCCGCTACCAGGCCTGTCGATGTGGCAGCGCCTGCCTCTGTACTGCTCTGTCCCACTATGCATACATCTGCGGCAAACATCAAATCACCATCAACTTCAGAGCACATGTCTCTGAGTGCGGTTCGTTGGTCGTCCCTACATCTATTTGTCTGTCTATCTATCTATTACATGAGTATTTTGAGGAAGTAATTTGAGTGTGTCTGTACGTGTAGGTATGGTGTGTTTAGGTGGGATGCTGTATCACCCGTGCACATCAGCATGCGGGAGGACGTGTCAGTCAATCAGCAGTGCTGAAGTGTGTGATGGTGACTGTGCTGAAGGATGCAGCTGCAACGAGGGAACGTTCTATGATCACGCTCGCCAGCGCTGTGTGCTGCTGTACGTCTGAATACAGCAAACGTCAATACCCCTACCCTCACCTTGTAATTTCTGAATACTAGCATATAAATGGACATGTGTTTCCTTTTTAACTGGGTCTTGGGTTTAATTTCAGCTCCCAGTGTCACTGTTACTTCATGGGTTCAGTGTTTCAGCCTGGTGAAGTGTCCTTCAGTTCATCTGGACCATGGTGAGTGAGTGAGTGGATTTTGTTGTCAAACATGTAGATTTACAGCTACAAGTAGGTTTGCTACATTTTGCAACAACATGAATTCAAATTCTAACCGCATCATCAGGACATTTATAATGTTACAAAATATATATACATACATACAATCAAACCAAAATTTATTCAGACACCTTGAACATTTTATTCATTAATACAGATTATTCACTATAGTTTAAAAAAATGGTAATAAAATATGACAAGATCTCAGAGTTAAACTGTGTCAGAAAAAAATAATCTTAATTATGTCATATAACACTTAAGCAAAACATGGTCAGGTCAAAGTGTCTAAATAATTTTTTGTTCCAATTTTTTTCTAAATTTTACTGGTAGTCCACTGTATGAAGAAATTTAGGGTATAATATGCCATCGTTTACTTTATTTTGCTATCCTCACTTACATAAATGAACTATAGTGTCCTGCACTTGTAAAAATATATCAAAAATGTCTGAATAATTTTTTTTTGACTGTATATATATATATATATACACGATATATCTATATATCGTATTATACTCTGTATATTGGTAATGTATATTTCGATTTGATTTTTCTTTAGTCTCTGCAGAAATGGTCGTATGGAGTGTGTGCCAGAAGAGAGAGGTAAACTTTTACTTTTTCTTTGCTCCATTTCACCAGTCTTCCCTTTCACCTCTGCCTTCCCCAGGAAAAGAGTGTTTTCATCACAGCAGTACATTCCTCAGAGGTAACGCATTGAGCAGACTGAATGCTGGACAGATCTGAACCTCAGATACACATGCACAAAGAAAGAGGGAGACTTGGGAAGAGAGCAAATTCTGCTTTTTGCTTGTCGATTTGACTTTTTCTAGAATTTTCCAATGATAAATTCAAATTGCTCATTTGCCAGATATGGCTGTGATTTGAAATGCTTCAATAATATTCAGGGGGCTGCATTTTTAATGTGTCCAGTTTTTGTTTTTCAACTCATTGAATTTCAACAATTTAGAATAAACTGGTTGTCTGTTAACCCAAATTTCTTTTGATAATTATTAATGGTGCAGTCATCACTATTACTATTTCTCATTCTTTCAACACAGTTGAGGAGAAAGTTGAGTCAGAATAGTGATAAAACAGAACCCACACTGAAACTAGGAGTCATATCTAGGAACCAACTAGAAATGCCCTAGCTACCAAAACAAACAATGTGTTAAATGAACAAGCACCACTTAAAGGGTTAGTTCACTGAAAAATTAAAATTCTGTCATGTATTACTTACCCTCGTGCCGTTCCACACCCGTAAGACCTTCGTTAATCTTCGGAACAAAAAATTAAGATATTTTAGTTGAAATCCGATGGCTCCGTGAGGCCTCCATAGATCCATAGATCTCTCAAGATCCATAAAGGTACTAAAAACATATTTAAATCAGTTCATGTGAGTACAGTGGTTCAATATTAATATTATAAAGCGACGAGAATATTTTTGGAGCACCAAAACAAACAAAATAATGACTTATTTAGTGATGGCTGATTTCAAAACACTGCTTCATGAAGCATCGGAGCACAATGAATCAGTGTATCGAATCATGATTCGGATCGCGTGTCAAACTGCCAACGGCTGAAATCACGTGACTTTGGCGCTCCGAACAGCAGATTCGATACACTGATTCACTTGAGCTCTGCTGCTTCTTGAAGCATTGTTTTGAAATCGGCCATGACTAAATAAGTCATTATTTTGTTTCTTTTTTGGTGCTCCAAAAATATTCTCGTCGCTTTATAATATTAATATTGAACCACTGTACTCACATGAACCATTTTAAATATGTTTTTAGTACCTTTATGGATCTTGAGAGAGGAAATGTCATTGCTCCCTATGAAGGCCTCATGGAGCCATCGGATTTCAACTAAAATATCTTAATTTGTGTTCTGAAGATTAACTAAGGTCTTATGGGTGTGGAACGGCATGAGGGTGAGTAATAAATGACAGAATTTTCATTTTTGGGTGAACTAACCCTTTAAGTTCACTATTATACATTTTCTTTTAACCAATCTCTCTCCATCCATTTTTTTCAGAACCTGAGAGAGGAGATTGTCCCAATGGTAAAGTCTACTACAGCTGCAGGGGTCAGATTGGGCGCGGACCTTCAGGTGTGGGCCTGGCCTGTGAACTCACCTGTCGAAACCTGATGCTGAACCTGACCTGCCCTCCCATGACTCCATGTGTACCAGGATGTGGATGTCCTGCTGGGTAATCACTTTCTTTCTTTGCATTTGGAACAAATGTTTTGAAAAGTATGCGTGTCTATTGACACCAGAGCGTGTAATGTTACACCATCTTCTTTAATTGGTGCAGGCTAGTGGTTCATAATGGAGACTGCTATTACCCAGAGAACTGCCCCTGTGCATGGCTTGGTCTAGAGTATCTCCCTGGAGAGACTGTGGACACTCCGTGCTACCGCTGGTCAGTGTGTTTTTTTAGTATGAGCTTAGCTTTCATAATTCTGTTTCCTGGGTGATTCTTCAGTTAATGGAGCTTTTCTGTTCCTTGGATGCTTTTCATACCTAGGATGATTTTAAAGAAAGGATTTTTATTTTTTTTTTAAATCGTGTCTCTTATAACCTAATAGCCTTTTTCTAATTAAGAGTGTTGAAAAGTTACATTTGAGGGAATTATTTGTTTTGGGTTTGTCCTCTACCAAGAAGATTTCACTTTATTTATAAATAGTATAAAAAACAGGAAAATTTTACATTGCAATATTCCTAAAAACCTAATAAACATTTTAAATTCAGTGGGATTTTATGTGTGCAATATGCATTTTTCCTACGAAAGAATCCCAGTCCTTAATACTGCTTATTGTCATTTACCATTGATAATAATAAAAACTTTTTAAGCAGCAAATTAGAGCAAATCACTAGTTTCCATGAAAAGTCAAGTAGTGACATAGGCTGAACCTCGAGGGTAATAGCCACATTAGCTCAGCATTCTGGTCATCTGGAATTCACAGAACCACAGTTACATGTAACTAGCCTTCTTTTTCCTTCCTCTTGACCATCAGAGGCGGTACTTAAGCACTAGTGGATGAGTCCTAAAGAACTGCTAATCTGACTGCATGAGGGGTAGCAATGATTAACTTGTAGAAGCAGACAAAAGTACAGGGAGATGCCTGTAGCCGCTGCACAGATATTCACTTTAGAGACTCCTCTAAAAGCAGCCCTAGATGTAGACACAGCCCTAGTGGAATGACAAGAGATACCTCCTGGCAGAGGGTTTTTGGATTTCTTGTATGCCATAGTGATCACCTCTACAATACAATTTGACAATCTCTGCTTAATACAGCAGCCCCTTTCTGGTCACCACCAAAGCAAACAAAAAGCTGATCTGTAGCAGCCACATAGCACCTCAAGGCTCACACAGGACTGATCCTCTGACTGACTGATTGAGAAGTAGACTGAAAAGCAGCCAAATTAATCGACTGATTTATAAACTGAGGAATCAGAACATTAGGTAGAAAAGATGGATTTGGTTAAAGGACAATGCCAGAATAATCAGCGGAACCAAGGCATGCATTACTCATGAACAGACAAAGCATGTAACTCGCTAACACATTTAGCGGAAGCAATGGCCAGCAAAAAATAGTTTTCAAAGATATCCATGTAAGGTTATATGTCTACAAAGGCTCAAATAGCAGATTTTGGGATACGTTATGCTCCTCAGTGCAGTCCGGTGGCATGTTGTCAAAATGTGTATATATTCTGATATTTGTCTGTCCTGTTTTCCTAAAAAAAATCCTAAAAAAACACCCCACCACACAGAAACGGGGTACGTCTGCGACTGCCAGTGCACAGCTCTCCACTTCATGGAATGAGCATATAAGGGAAACTTTTTCTAAGACAGTTACTGTTCTTTCATCGAGATGTCAAAAACGTAACACTGAGATGTTAAAACATCTTCAGATGCTTCAGCCTGAAGTGTCTGTCTCACCTGTTTCTATAACACAGGGGGGTGAAGAGGGTTCAAGTAAGAGAATGGAGGAAGAGCCTTTTAGTTTCTCTTCTCCTTCATGTCATGCTGAATTTTATGTGCTATCTACAAGCATGTCCCCTTTTTTTCCCAGGATCATTTGAATGCTGCGGATGTTGCTGCGCAACCTTCTCCCTATAAGGCTCATACTGGTATTTGAATGGCTCGGGTTCTAGTAGAGATTTGATACTGTCAGGACAAATTGACTGATAGGGCAGTTATTTTGGCTGGATATGATACTTTGGATGTGCTCCAGATGGTGGTTGCCTGCTTAGGGCTGGACAACCCAACTTCGCAACCAGCCCAGTCCAATGTTCTTTTATAGACAGTTTTCAGCTGGATCTAACTTTGCTATTCCACCATGCAAGGATTTTGTGTCTGAATTTTTGAATGCCTTTATGGGATCTAGTGCACCAATGCATAGACTGCTCATACAAAAGCGTCTATGGCATATGTGGATACTATTGGGGTGGGCCATGCTCGAGAAATAGAACAACCTGTCACTGCCTTGGTGGTGTCACCTGATGAGGCCCTATGAAGCAATGTGCATTGCCCTAGTGCTCTCAATGCGGTTGCACAGACTTGTTACACAAAAAGTATTCTTGTCGCTTCATGACATTAACATTCATAATTTTTTTTTTGCCCTAAGCATGCTAGCAAGTTACATTCTTTGTCTGTTAGTGAGTAATGCATGTGCTGGCTGCTGGATGATTCTGGCACTGTGCTTCAACCAAATTCATCTTTTCTACCTAATGTTCTGTTTCCTCAGTTTATAAATAAGTTGATCAATTTGGATGCTTTTCAGTCTACATCTCAATCAGACCTGTCAGGGGATCACCTTTTGTGTCCTGTGTGAGCTTTGAGGTGCTATGTGGCTGCTACCATTAACCTTAGGCAAACAGCTTTTTGTTTATGGTGGTGCCCAGAAAGGGGCTGCTGTATCAAGCAGAGATTTTCAAATTGGATTGTGGAGGTGATTACTATAGCATACAAGAAAGTCTAAAAGCCTTTTCCAGGAGGTGTCTCTTGTCATTCCACTAAGACTGTCTATATCTTGGACTGCTTAAGGCCCCGGTATACTTCAAATGAAATCGAAGAACAAACTGATGTGACATCATTTCGAACAAAATCAGGCAAAAACAAAGTTCGTTTTGTGTTCGTTTTGTGTGAAAGTGGCCAATTTCAAAACACTGCTTTGAACCTTTTGTTTCGATTCAGTGATTCGGAGTGCCACAGTCATGTGATTTCAGCAGTTTGACACGTGATCCGAATCACTGATATGTGTATTGTGAATTATTTTAATTTCTGGGTGAACTAACCCTTTAAGCACTGCCTCTGACGGTCAGAAGAAGGAAACAAAATGCTAGTTACGTAGGTAACTGTGGTTCTGTGAGTTCCAGATGATGCCAAAGTTATTTGTCACTCAAAATGCTCTAGAAAGGCATACAGAGACTGAATGCTGAGCTAATGTGGCTATTACCCTCAAGGCTCAACCTTCGTCACTACGTGACATTTTTGGTATATTATCTCGACCTCTCTAGCTGGCACTGCGATAATGCCACTAGTGCCTAAGCACTGCCTCTGACAGTCATCTGGAATTCACAGAACACTTTAGAATACTGTTCCATCATTGATAAATAACTACACAGGAACAAATGAGTAATGCGATATTAACATTCTAGTAACTACTATTAACTAACAAGAAACTCTGATTAACAAATTAGTAAGTAATATCGCTCAGTTGAATGAGGTAGTTGACTATTTGCTGATCAGTAACTACTAACTCACAGAGGACTACTAAGAACTACTATATACAGCTTTATAATTAATGTGAATAATGCATAATGTCCAATAATTCGGTAACACTTTAGTTTAGGGTCCAGTTCTCACTATTAACTAGTTGCTTATTAGCATGCATATTACTAGGATATTGGCTGTTTATTAGTACATATTAATGCCTTATTCTGCATGACCATATTCCACATCTATTAATCCTACCCAATTCAAAAACTTAACAACTACCTTACTAACTATTATTAAGCAGTAATTAGGAGTTTATTGAGGCAAAGGCATGGTTAATAGTTAGTTAATAGGACCGTAATCTAAAGTGTAACCATTAATTCTAAAGTGAAGATCATGGTAACCCACTAGTAATGACTCAAGTATTACCAAATCCTTTAGAAGGAATAACTAATTGGAACAGTTTTCTAAAGAATGAAAAGCATGATAACTCCCTAGTAATGACTGAAGTGATCATGTTTTTCACTTTAGAATACTGTTCCAAATAATTAGTAATTCCTTATGAATTATTTGTACTTGAGTCTAGTGGGTTACCATGATCTTCACTTTAGAATTAATTATACATTATTCACATTAATTATGAATCTCTATAGAGTAATTCTATAGTAAGTCTGCTGGGAGGTATAAAAAATAGTAGTTATTGATTAGCTAATAGTGAACTACCTCATTCAGGTTCTGGTTAGGTTTGTAAACGCTATTACTTACTAATTAGTTAATCAGAGTTTCTTGTTAGTTGATAGCAGTTACTAGAATATTAATATAATATTAATATTAATATTAGCATTACTCATTTGTTCCAGTGTAGTTATTCATTATTGACAGATCAAGTGTTACCACAGGAATAAATTACTCACATATTCAAAATATATTCTATATATTCAAATGGATCTAACATTTTGTCCCAAAAATTATATATGTCCTCACAAGTCAATGCCAAAAATTTACGCAATCACACATTATAACAAAATACACTTGAAGACTGATGAAGGCTATGGTCAGAGCTTTACTCCAGAACATGTGATAAATGTTTCAAAACAGATGAAATTGTTAGAAAAAGATTATTTTTCTTCTGTAATAGTTCAAGTAGTCAAAAAGGCCCCTAATTGCAGAATTACCTGTTTATGTGTGTTTAAGTAATGTTTCTTTTGATCTCTCTCTCCAGTGTGTGTCATCGCGGGTTCTTTAACTGCACATATTCACCGTGTCCAGCAGTGTGTACCATTTACAGTGACCGTCATTACCACACATTTGATGGCTTGGAGTATGATTACGTCAGTGACTGCCAGGTCTACCTGGTCAAGGTACTTCCTGACTGTGTGTGTTTGTGACTTTGGGCACACTAGCATAAAAGTGCCAAAAAGTAAAAGGGTATTTAGTCATAGACATTTAAGATAGCTGACATTTGTCCTTTTTGAGATTCATAGGCAATCGCAAATAACCATGGCCAATTCTTTTATTAACTATTAATAAAGTAAATATAATAATAAGTAAATATTGTGTGAAAGAAGCACTAATTTATTTTCAGAAATGTTATGTACGTACTGTACAAAAGTTAAGTAAAAGTTAGTAAGCTTTGCTTATAATGTTTAAAAGAACTGTTTTATATTTGAATATATTTAAAAATTTTTATTTATTCCTGTGATGGCAAAGCTGAACTTTCAGCAGCTATTACTCCAGTCTTCAGTGTCATACTTTTGAATGGTATGTATTGTGTGTTTACCATTATTGGGCTACAATTACAATTACTGTATATTGACCCTCCTCCACTGTAGACATAACCATCAGCCATTTAAAAAGCCCACAATGGTCAACGATTAATGATATTACCATGGATTCTCATCTTGAAACGTGTTAATAGTGTTTTTTGTGAGGGTAAGCTTAAGTGTAAGAGCAAGTGTACAACTGCTGTAATCGGTGACGATTGCTTGCCTTGTGTGCTGGTCTTAGGACCAAGTGGAGTGGTGCTTACCACCTTGTCTTTAACAAAGAGTGTGTTTCACCAGTTGAAAGTGTTGCACCTTTAAACCGAAGAATTTTTAACGAATGGCCAAAGAGTGTGCGTGCATGTGCGCTCTCACACTTTGCGGACTTCAGTAAGGACGTATAAAGTAGCAGGAAAAGAGATCTGCTTCTACCGCCTCTAATCTTGGGAAAATCAGAGGGGATTTTTAATTAGAACAGGACTGCGGTAATGGAGCCAGAGTTAATGTCAGTCCCAGCACAGAAACTCAGCAAAGAGCCGCACATAACAAAGAGCAATCTGTTCCCTATCAGCCTACGCAATGCAACCTGCTACTGCCCTTAATGACTGAGAAAGTGTGTACAGGAATGCATGTGTGTGTGTGTGGTTTGTGTGTGTGGTTTTTGTGTGTGTGTGGATGCTTAAGGTGCAGGTGAATAGACTTTGGTGTCTCCTAAAGGCCACTGATTCTCTGAGGAGTCTACTGATCTACCCGAGGGACAGACTTCACAACAAAAAGAAATGGCTTTAGTCACACACATACACACACGCACACACACACACACACACACACACACACACACACACACTTATGCTCTAATTTACTTTTATTTAATAAAAAATACAGTAAAAACAGTAATACTGTGAAGTATGATTACAATCTTACAATTATGATTGCAAATCTTAATTTTCAGCAGCCATTAGAAATATTTCTTATTATTATCAATGTTGAAAACAGTTATTGTTCTTCATATTTTTGTGGAAAATGTAATATATTTTATTCAGGATTCTTTAATATATAGAATTTTTTGTAACATTATAAATGTCTTTACTGTCACATTTGATCAATTTAATGTGCCTTTGCTGAATAAAGGTATTATTTAAAAAAAAAACATCTTACTGACCTCAATCTCTTAGAATTCCTGTCAAATTTTCCCAACATGTCTAAAAAGGCATACCCAAAGTAAATTAAATGCTTTTCTTGACCACTTTTTTCATCCAATGTTAGATTATGGCTGGGGTGCATTGATGGGTGGGGGAAACTATTGATAGTGGACAACTTCAACATATAATTTTCTTTGAAAAAAAATTTGTCAGTTCTGTTTGGTAACACTTGTTTCACACACTTTAAGGAAGTGTTGTTTTTCAGATGTAGAGATGATAAAGCGTCATATATTGAATGCATACTATACTTGTTAATCCTGTGTCTAAATAGAGTGTTGGTGATACTGAGGTGTCCATCATGGCTCAAAATAAAGATTGCTACGAAAGTGGGATTGTTTGCATGAAATACCTGCTCATCTATGTTGGCCTCACCAAAATCTACTTCAGTGATAACTCTGGTAAACCTGTGAGTACAAGACACAACCATCTTTAGCTGTTTAAAGGCACATTTGTCCTTTCTTAAACTATGAGACTGTAATTTTTTCTGTGTTAGCATATCTTGTAGTCTGTATTTACTGTAATCTGCATTTGTTTGAAGTGGTTTTGTGCTTGTTCTCCAGAGCTCATCTACTGTTGTGGGAAGAGGATATGAGTTTCAGCTCTGGGGTGCTGGCTACTATACTGTGGTCCACTTCCCTGCTCAAGATCTGACTGTTTTATGGGACCGCAAGACAACTGTCCATATTCGTGCTGGACCCCAATGGAAGGTCAGAGGTCGTTCTCTTTGAATGAGCAGTATAATGTTACACTTTATAAACTATATTTTTACTATAATGTATTTGGCTGTGTTTTTAGGGTCAGATGAGTGGTTTGTGTGGAAACTTTGACATGGTAACAGTAAATGACATGACCACAGCCGGACATATGGAGGTCAGCAACGCACAGGCCTTTGGAGACAGCTGGGCTGTTGGACAGGTAAAACACCTAGCTTTAGGATACTACTGTGATAGACTGGAGTACACTAAGGCCCTGTTTATACCTGGTATTAAGATGCGTTTTGGTCGATTGGATCACAAGTAGACGAGGCCGAGACATACCTGTTTACACCTGGTGTTTTAATCCATTTCTTTTGTCCACTTTCAACCATTTCTGTCCTGATTTCTTCCAAGGGCAGGGTCTATGGGCAGGTAAATGTGTTTTTTTAAGATCTTTTGATCTAATGGACAAAATAAGCTCATGCAATTTACATATGAACACGACCGGAGACAACAGAAAAACAAACGGAGAGCATCAGCTTTCGTTCCTGCCCTGACAGCCGCAAGACCACGGCGAATGCGATGAGTTCATGTTAGAAATCAGGAATGGTGAGAGAACATTGTGCTTGGTACATTATTCATCTTCAAACCAAACTTGGGTCTTCAGCCGACAAAGTTTAAATCCCGTCTGGCTAGCGCGCTTTGCGTAATGTTCACACATTAGGTCAGTTGGCGGACAGTAGGCGGTCTTTTGTGGCTGTTTGAACACATTCGACCACACAGTCAAATGCGTTATTGACTACCTCTGGAAGTGGTCAAAAGTAGAAAAACTCAAAACGTTTTAGACTCCATTTACATCTGTATTTAGTGTCATACACTTGTGATCTGATTGACCAAAACCCATCTTAATACCAGCTGTAAACAGGACCTAAATGTACACTACCATTTAAAAGTCTGGGGTCAGTAAGACATTTTTTTTTAAAAGACATTAATGCTTTTTATTTTGCAAGGATGTAACAAATGTAATGTAACATAACATAATGTTACAAAAGATTTATATTTCAAATTCATGCTGTTCTTTTGAACGTTTTATAGCTTTGGAATAAATGACATTTTAAAATATATTAAAAAGAAAATTTTCGATTGTAATATTTCACAATATTACTACTTTTACTGCATTTTTGATCAAGTAAATGCAGCCTTGATGCATTGCATTCAAAACATTTTAAAAAAATTGTACAAACTTTTGAATGATTTTTTACTACTGTAAAATCATTATAGCAGTACTGTACACTTTGCTCTGAACACAAACAGTAAATCTTTTTATTATGTGTGTTGTGTGCAGTGTGAGAGTGATTTTGTAGTTCGCAGACTGTGTGAAGGAGATCTCAGCCGACAGCCATATGCTAAGCGAGAGTGCGGCCTCCTCTACAGTGACGTATTCGCTCCATGTCACAATGTGGTGAGCCGCTCTCCTCTGGGGTTTAACAACACATTTGGCCTACAGATAAAAAGGCCAAGTCTTACCCACAGGCTGGCAGACTGCATCAGATATACACACACAAACACAAACACACACGCACACACACACTGTCTACGATGAACCAACTGATAGAGGCTTTGAGATGGTTTGCATTTCAGAATCATGCCACTAGGTGGCTGTATAGGTTTGAAAAGCTAGAACATTCCACCATCAACACATTCAGGTTCAAGTAAATTGTCCAGAGTGTGTGTTGCATTACCATTTGTGTGTTTTTGGCTAGCTATTTGAGATTTTAGATATCCATGTATTGTGCGTAACTAATCCTTGTGGACCCCCAGGTGGATGTGACCTGGTTCTATAAGAACTGCCTAACGGACACCTGCAACTGCAACCGTGGGGGGGACTGTGAATGTCTGTGCACCAGCATTGCAGCATATGCACACAAATGCTGTCAAAACGGTGTCACGGTGAACTGGAGATCCCCCACCGTGTGTCGTGAGTATAAGCACACACGATGAACCAAATGACCTTTTGACCTGATCGCGCTGTCTGTCATTGTAGATTAATACACATAGACAAACTAATATTTCTAATGCAAAAGAAACCCAGCATGCCCATTTGCTGTCAGGATCTGTTTATGTAATGAGTCCAATTCTAGTTTCTGTCTCGGTTGCAGATTTGTCACACTGAAGAGGTTAAAAACATTGCAAATGCTGTTTTATGTTGCTTTTGTTTTGCTAGTAATGCTGAACTAATGCATGCAAAATCATGATACAGTGTGATTGCCGATAATACAAGTATTTTTCTTTTAACAGCATATGACTGTGAATATTACAACCAAGGTGGGAATTATTTATTTTCTATATTTGCCTAGAATAATTCTGGAAGCAACTTTTAGCACCAGAAAATCTTTCCCTAACCTTTTTATTTATTAATGTGTATTTAGTGTTAGGAGAGGGTCCGTTCACTCTGTCCAGCACAGAGCAAAATGACTCTGTCTGTGTGTTTGGGGCAAACGTGAGCAGTGGTGAAGTGTTTCCCCTCCTGAGGACTAACGCTCAACCCAGCACCATTTTCCACTTCATGATCACAACTGGACTATTCAAAGACCGAGCTTCCAGTGAGAACATACTTTTCTCTTCAACAACAAAACAAAAAAGCTGAACAAATCATAGGCAAAATAGACTGAAAATATAATGCACTTTGGCAGCTCGTTTTTAGTAAATGTTGCTCCACACGAGCTCCATCTCTGCATGCACTGTAAGTTTGGGTCATGCTTTTGAAAATGCAACATGTGGCAGCCATCTTTAATATCGTTTAAGATTATTAATATTTTTAATAAATCTGTTGTCAGCAAAAAAGAAGCTTTAATTTCTCCCAGTGGTTTCCACTAAAGTAAAAGTTCTATACTTTAACTTCTGAAAGCAAAGATATGAAGAGAGTGGTAAATGTTATTATTGAAATTTTACTGTTGTTTTGTAAAAAAAAAAAAAAAATATATATATATATATATATATATATATATATATATATATATATATATATATATATATATATATATATATTTATTAATAATAAATAAAGTATATATTAATAATAAATAAAATATATATTGTAAATGAGTATATACTACTACTAATAATAATAATTATTTTTAAAAACTTAGTAATATTGCATTAATAATAATTAAAAAATACCACATATCATTATTATTATTATTGTTTGTGTTGTTTCTTTATTATTATTATTATTATTATTGTAAAGCTGTATTGTATTATTGTAGCTGATCACATGCCCACATCTTATTAGATGATGGAACAAAATTGGCCAGCCTCTGAAAAAAATACTTATTAGCTCTCTTATTTCAGTCTTATTTTATATCTAAGGAGTAGCATCTACTGATATTGTACTTGGTATTTTGCTGTATTTAGGACTTCCTCTTGTCTCACTGGAGTCTGCAGAGAGGCCCAACTACTTCCTGTGTGTTACTGGGAACCGTGGGTTACGATTGGAACACTGGCAGAATGGGGAAGAGTTTGGACGGCAGGCGACCTTCATCCACCACCAGGGCTTGTGGTTACCTGGGCGATCATCCTTTGAGTTGCACAGCCAAAAGGGCGTCTTCCTCACCCTCTCACACATGCACGCACGTGCTCAGAACTATGACAACACGTACAACTTCAAAATTAGCAGCAGTTTTATTATTGAGGGTAAGACCGATCTGTATATATAATCTGCAAATACAATTTATCTTATCATCAGGCCCAGTTTTTTTTTCACATTATCTGCACTGAATTTCAGGGAAATTTCTTTCTGTGGAATGAAATTAAATATGGTGAAATGTTTTAAACTGAGCTGAGGGTGCTACACCCTTATTGAAAGCTGTAAACATTAAATGAGTATATAATAAATTGAGATTGGATGCTGCAATTCTGCAGAAATCTGCTGAGCTTTTGCCAAGTTCTGCAGGTGCGGATTTGTGTGGGCCTGCTTATCATATAAGCTCATATTACACAGAAACTATACCTGAATAACTCTAATAACCCTCCAAGTATCATGCGGTGCTCTCTAAAAATGTACCCACCTATTTCGAGAGGCTTTCTGTAATATTGATGTTATTTTTTTGTGTCTTTTGTATGGTGGTTGTGTTCCTGGATATTAGAGAGCAGTTTTGTGATCCCTTACCGCTTGATGTGCGAGTGGAAATATCATGCATGTGCCAGTCCATGTGTGAAAACATGCAGTGACCCCGATGCCACACGCTGCCAGTTTCTACCTCCGTAAGATCTTGCATGTGCTTATACTATAATAACATACATGACAATTTTACAAAAGGTGTTTAATAATTGTCATGTTTCACTCCAAAATCAAAAGAAAGATATTAAAGAAAATCAAGCCTTTAGGACAGTTGTTCTCAACCAGGTTCCGGAGCCCACTAAGGGCCTCAAGATGACTAAAAAGTATTTAAGTTAATAATTTATTATTAATATATTGTAATCTAATTTAAAATGCTGAAACATATAAATGATGATGTGAACTGAAATGCATTCCTTATAATACAATATGATAAAATGAAAATAGTAAAATCCTACAAATATTAGTTTTTCCCCCTCAGTAACTTGTTTTTATTTGAGGAACATACAGTTCTTGAAATTTCTGAAGTCACAAAAAATCTTGGTTAAGTAATTTAAATAATATCAATACTACCTGTCTCTGTTTATAAAAAAAAAATATGAAAACAAGCTGTTTCATCATAATTACAGCAGAAATACTAAAAATTATTTATATGTGTGAGCCTTCAAATCAATAAGGTTGAGAACCTCTGCTTTAGGAGAATTAATGGGATAGTTCATCCAAATATTAAAATTCTGTCATCATTTACTCACCCCCAAGTTGTATGAGTTTCTTTCTTCTACTGAACACAAAAGAAGATGTTTTCAAAAATATTCACCCTCACAATTTCTTCAGGAAAAGTAAAAATCCAGATCTGTTATGTTGTCTTTCACTCTCTGATCTGGTTTAGGGTTGAAGGTTGTTTTCCACGTTGTCCCAAGTCTATGCTGCTGGATGAAGTGACCAGGCGGTGTGTGTACAAAGAAGATTGTACGTGTGAAACATTAATTTCACAACTTTCATCATCTTTCTCACTTTTATAAACATTTATGCACACATTTAGATTTATCTTAGCACCCATATTGTTTCTAATGTACTTGTTGTCACAGGTGTGATACTATCTCCAACTCCGACTCCTTACATGTTTGTGACCCGATCAAACCGAACCACGGCGGCTCCCACCTCTGCTCCTACAACCACAACTACAACCACAACAACTCCCTCCACCACAACGGCAACACCAAGCACAGCTCCGAGCACAACTGCCAGTACTACAATCGTAACTACACCTTTAGAAGCAGATGATTTAATTGGCAGCCCAACTACACCCACATTACCACCAACCACACTCTCTTCAACATTGGCCACAACCACGCCCACTGAAACTCCTACAACACCCTCTCCACCAACCACAGAACCCCCTATAGTCAGCACTGCTCCGCCCACCACAACAGCCACGCCCACTCCAGAGCCCACAACATTTTTTACCACTTTAGCATTATCTACCTCGACCACAGAGGTGCTGACCACACCCGAGGCCACCACCGAACTAGAGACAACCTCTCCGACCACCACCACCATCCCGCCTGTTACAACCACTACTTTAATTACTACTGAGACCACAACTTCAAAACCTACAACAATCATCACCACGGAGACAACATCTGTCATGACGACCGAGGAGCCTTCGACAACTACAGCAACAGTTTCAACAACTTCTGAGGTGATGCCTTCACCCTCTCCTTCACCTGAGACAGCCGGAATAACAACAGTTCTTCCTCCGTTCATTGTACCCACAGGACCCTGCACGGTAAGAGTTTGTGTGTTAGTGTTGGTGATTGCTATTCTAAACATATTAAAATATCTTTGTTTCAATATTCATTGATATTCATAGTATCACATTGTTGCGTTCAACCGTAAACATACATCTTGCATATATCTTGCTTTTATGTTATTGAAGAAAAAAAAACGTTACGTTCGTGGTCTTCAGGGTCTCTGGAGACCCCGGGCAACAAAATGTAATTTTGTAACAATATTATATATTTTTTTTATTAACCAATGTAATTTTACTTAGTTTATTAATGTTTTTTCTCAACATTTGTGCAGTTTTTGGAGGATTCATGATATCTTTTAAATTTATATAAATAAATTAAAAAATATTTTTTGAAATCGGTTTTTATGCATGAACAGCTTTTTATGTAAAATTCACTTTATAAAAGGCCCAGATTTCTAACTTTCATTCATGGGGATAACATGGATAATTTGACATGGTTTAGTGTAAGATTTTTGCCCATCTTTTGAAAAATGCAGTTTTAAAAGTAAAAATATCACTTTTACCAGTAGATGGCTGCAGAGCTCCACTATTTGCTATGTGCTATTTGAATGACTGAAAGATGTCTTTTCACAATTTTTTTTCAGTTGGATTCATATCTAAATGTTATGAAATCACAATTATAACAATAAAAATTACTTCGTCAAAGTTTAGCATTTTTTGTGCAGGGCAAAATTAGTTTTATAATAAAAATAATAAAATATTTTTTTTTTTATTTTGTGTACGTGCTTGTGTGTGTGAGCATGTCCATTTTGTATTGGGGATGTTTTTTGCATTTTTGGAAGTGTGCCACTTCATTTTTGTCTATGTGTGTTGTGCGTGGTTTCTGATTTTGAGAATGGATTTTGTCCAGTTTCTAAGTGGGGTCTTTGTGGGTTACATTATTGATGATATTATTGAAAAACCAATTTTTTTCAGTACAAAAAATGCTAAACTTTGACAAAAAGTAATTTTTATTGTTATAATTTTGATTTCATAACATTTAGATATGAATCCAACTGAAAAAAACATGAAATGACATCTTTCAGTCATTCAAATAGCACATAGCAAATAGTGGAGCTCTGCAGCCATCTACTGGGTTAAATGATTTTTTTTTTTTTTACTTTTATAACTGCATTTTCCAAAAGATGGGCAAAAATCTTTGTAAAAAAACACTAAACCATGTCAAATTATCCATGTTATCCACATGAATGAAAGTTAGAAATTTTACATAAAAAACTGCTTTTGCATAAAAACCTATTTAAAAAAATATTTTTAAATTTATTTATACAAATTTAAAAGATATAACAAATCCTCCAAAAACTGCACAAATGTTGAGTAAAAATAATGCAGTTAATTAATAAACAGAGTAAAATTACATTGGTTTTTAAAAAATATATTATATTGTTACAAAATTGCATTTTGTTGCCAGGGTCTCCAGAGACCCCGAAGACCACGAGTGTAGTCCCTTAAACGAAGACCGCACAAGGGTTATATGGAGAAATATTACACTTTTATCCACTAAATGAGCTCATTTCAAATTTGATGCCTGCTACAGGTCTCAAAAAAGTTGGCACGGGGGCAAGAAATGGCTGAAAAAGCAAGACATTTTGAAAAGATTCAGCTGGGAGAACATCTAGCAACTAATTAAGTTAATTGATATCAGGTCAGTAAAATGATTAGCTATAAAAGGGATGTCTTAGAGAGGCAGTGTCTCTCAGAAGTAAAGATGGGCATAGGCACTCCAATCTTTGAAAGAGTGCATAAACAGATTGTCGAAAACAATGTTCCTCAATGTCAAATTGCAAAGGCTTTGCAAATCTCATCATCTACAGTGCATATCATCATCAAAAGATTCAGAGAAACTGGAGAAATCTGTGTGTAAGGGAACTCAGACTACACTGGATCACTCATCGGCATGATTGTGTCAATGACATTACTAAATGGGCCCAGGAATACTTCCACAAACCACTGTCGGTAAACACAATCCACCGTGCCATCTGCAGATGCCAACTAAATCTCTATCATGCAAAAAAGAAAGGCATATGTGAACATGGTCCTGAAGCACCGTCCTGTCCTGTGGGCCAAGGCTCATTTAAAATGGACTGTTTCAAAATGGAAAAGTTTTCTATGGTCAGAAGAGTCAAAATTTTACATTCTTGCTGGAAATCACGGACGCCGTGTCCTCCGGGCTAAAGAGGAGGGAGACCTTCCAGCGTGTCATCAACATTCAGTTCAAAAGCCAGCATCTCTGATGGTATGAGGGTGCATAAGTGCATATGGTATGGGCAGCTTGCATGTTTTGGAAGGCACTATGAATGCTGAAAGGTATATAAAGGTTTCCAGACGACGTCTATTTCAGGGAAGGCCTTGTGTATTTCAGCAGGACAATGCAAAACAACATACTGGAGCTATTACAACAGCATGGCTTCGGGTGCTGAATTGGCCTGCCGGCAGTCCAGATCTTTCACCTATAGAGAACGTTTGGTGCATCATTAAACAAAAAATACATCAAAGACGACCATGAAGTCTTCAGCAGCTGGAAACCTATATCAGGCAAGAATGGGACCAAATTCAAACACCAAAACTCCAGAAACTCATAACCTCAATGCTCAGACGTCTTCAAACTGTTTTGAAAAGAAGACGAGATGCTACACCATGGTAAACATGCCCCCGACCCAACTATTTTGAGACCTGTGGCAGGCATCAAATTTGAAATGAGCTCATTTTGTGCATAAAATTGTAACATTTTCATACCTGAATAAACACTGGAATTCAGGTTGTAAATTTGGTTATAAGTGAATTAGTTGAATCTGTTGTTGACTTACTCCCTGAATTGAAAGTAATTACTTTGTTATGTCAAACTCAAGATAAACTGAATGACTGTGAATAAAAGATGTTATTCATGTGCACCTAAGACTCATGAGACTTAAATATGTATAGTTATAGTGGTTCTTCGTACAACAACTTGTAGTTAAAGATTCAGAATCAAAGAATCATTCAAATCTCATTCCTAGTGTGTCTGTGTTTGCCAAGAAAAACAGTTTTGCCTATTAGTTACTGTTGAATCATCGTCCGTGATATATCAGTGATGGTTTCAACAGTATTAAGTGAGAGCTGATGTCTTCCATTTCCCTCCCTGACTTGTATATCTCTCTGACACATTTACACATATGGCCATAAATATACACATCCTCAAGATTAATTGTTGATCCACATAGGGTGAACACTTCTACCAGCCTTAACTCCTTGTTATTGAGTCATTCCTGTCCACTTGCCAGGATGTTGATGCCTGAAGGGAAGCATCATGTGTTAAAGGATTAGTTCACTTTCACATTAAAATTTTCTGATCATTTACTCACCCTCATGTCATCCAAGATGGTCATGTCTTTCTTTCGTCAGTCGATAAGAAATTAAGGTTTTTGATGAAAACATTCCAGGATTTTTCTCCATATGGTGGACTTCAATGGAGCCCAAACAGTTGAACTAATCCTTTAAGATGTGGTACAGTAAATAATTTTTGACTCTGTTGTAATATAACACAATAACAGATCACAGGCATAAAAAAGTTGCTTGAAGATAGTTGATCCCTTTGAAAACCTGATGTTCTTTGGGGAAGTTTTTTTTGTGGTAGAAGGGTTTATATGTTCTGTATTTCATGAACATTTCTGTTCTGTGTCCATACAGCCTCCATATTCATTGCGTGTGGACGAGTGCAGTGAGTACATCTGCTTAAATGGACAGCTGATGCTGCATAATTCCTCCCAACACTGCAGATATAACATCAGCCAGCCACAGTGCAACCTGCTGGGCACACCAATCCAGACCAACACAGATCCCTGCTGCCCACTGTGGCAGTGCCCATGTAAGACATACACACTTTCAGATTTGCTCTAGATGGGAGGTATTAATGTCAGTTTTACACTACCATTCAAAAGTTTGGGGTCAGTAAGATTTTTCTCTCATGCTTTCCTTCTTTCTTTTTTTTAAAAGAAATTAATATTTTTATTCAACAAGTATGCATTAAACTGATCAAGAGTGACCGAAAGACATTTAATGTTATAAAAAAATTCAAATATTTCAAATAAATGCAGTTCTTTTTAACTTTCTATTCATCAAAGAATCCTGAAAAACAAAATGTATCATAGTTTCCACAAAAATATGAAGCAGCACAACAGTTTTCAACATTGATAATGATAAGGACTGTTTCTTGAGCAGCAAATCAGCATATTGGAATGATTTCTGAAGGATTGTGTGACACTGAATACTGGAGTATGAAAATTCAGCTTTGCATTTATCTATTCACATGGAAAACAGTTATTTTAAATTATAATATTTCACAATATTAATGATTTTACTGTATTTTTGATCAAATAAATGCAGCTTTGGTGAGCGACCCCAAACTTTTGAATGGTAGTGTATATACTAATTATTATATAATAATATATAACAGTATATTGTAATTAATAATTAATTTTTTTATTTAGTTTTAATTTTATATTTGAAGTTTTGATTTAGTTTTAGTAATTTTCTTTTGTGCTTTTTTCATTTTATTAATTTTTAAAAAAATATATTTCTATATATCTTTAATTTATTTTTATTATTTTTTAAAATGTAGTAATTTTAGTACTTCAACTTCAAATAATTTATTTCAAGGCAACATTTCTAATTTTCATTTAAGTTTTTATCTAATATTTATACTTTATTTTATTTCAGCTTTATTTCAATTACTGAAAGGGATATTTAATAGTTTTAGTTATTAATATAATCAGTGGTTATGTTAAATAAAGTGTTCAACAGAAACACCTTATGTTTTGACTTTTACAGTATGTCTCTCTCTCTCTCTCTCTCTCTCTCTCTCTCTATGTGTGTGTGTGTATGTACTGTCAGGTCGCTGCTCTATAATCTCTGACCTGCGTGTGATCACATTTGATGGGAATAATGTGGCTCTGTATGATATCGGTTCTTATATTCTGGTCCACCTGCCCAGAGAGAAGATAGTTGGCCACATTGAGAAATGCCCAACCAGTGAGGTAAACCCATGCTAACACTCTACCATGCTGTGTCTTCTAAATATGCTTCTTTATGTTTCTGTTAAATGCTTTACTTTTCCTTCCAGAGTGTGAACTACATCAGAAGACCTGTAAGTGTATTATTAGCTATTTTATGTTAAAATGTTATTCATTATAATCATCTTAATCAGGGTCACAAGCTTATTTTCTTTCTGTTAGACTCCCTCTGGTGGAACCTCTGGTCTGTGTTTTAAGAAGCTGAACATTACAACTCACTCATACAGAATTATGATCAACCGTTTGGACAGAAAGGTAACAAAGTTTAGCACCTGCAAGTTTAGTTATGAATCATGTTGTTGTAAACACCTTTGTTAAGGGAATGTTCTTAAGGTTTTTTATGTAAGGAAATTAATAGCATACACTACAGTTCAACAGCTTGGGTTGGTAAGATTTTTTATATGCTTAAAAAAAAAACTCTTATGCTCACCAAGACTGCATTTATTTGATCAAAAGTACAGTAAAAACTGTAATATTGTGAAATATTATTACAAATAAATAAAAAAAAAACTTTTCTATTTGAATATATTTTAAAATCCTGTGATGGAAATGCTGAATTTTCAGCGTCACATGATCCTTCAGAAATCATTCTAATATACTGATTTGCTGCTCAAGAAACATAAATAATTCATGCATCTCGTACCTCCCCTTAATCGTGGCACATAGACGCATGAATATATGTTGTTCTGACGCAGGTGTCGGTGAATCAGATTACGGCTCGGCTTCCTCTCACCAGACAGAACTTCCATATTGATGACACCGGGACAATGTACATCATTGATACGCCTGGTGGGATCAACATAAAGTGGTACCACAGCACTGGCATTATGGTTCTACAGTACACGGCTCCTGATAATACCTCCACTAGGGGGCTCTGTGGTCAGTATGTTACACTTTGTTAAACTATGAAATCAAACAGGACCACACTTTCTTTCAGTATCTGTGAGCTTATTGTGCACAAATCATCAGTGCATGTTTGTGTAAAAGAAAGAAATGCTTTTATAATACTTCATCAAAATTTAAACTGTTCTGTTGATGTAACCAGGTAATCCTACTTTTCACAATACAACCAAATCCAGATAATATATGAATATTATTTAGTTTAATTCTGAAATATGTCACATTTTGGAAGCTAAATGTGTTTTTATTTTCCTATGTTGCCTTTAATAATTCAACTCTATTTGGTCATGTTAGTGTGTTGGATGTATTTTGTTACCAACATATTTTGTTTCCTTTGTCAGGATGTTGCGATGGTAATCCAGCTGATGACCTGCGCCTGCCCAATGGCACTGTGGTCCGGGATGTTGAGGACATCCCCATGTTTCTGCACGGATGGATGGTGGATACGTCAGAGGATACAGATTACTTCCGCAGAGTGGGAGACAACTGCACCACCGGCAACTGCTCCAAATGTTTCACCATGCTCAACCAGAGACCTTTCTCTAGATGTCACCACAAGGTACTACACACAAGCTTGAGCATGGGTGTCCCATTTACTTTTAATATAAGTGCATTTAAATAATTATAGGTTAATGTTATTAAATTACTACAGATTAATGTTAACTCTAAAATCTTATTTAGCTTGTTCAGGAAACATAATTTGGGCCATAAAGGACTATTTGTTAGCGCATTTTTAATTGTTAACTAAAACTTCTGTTATTGATCAATTGTTTTGTAATAGAAATAAAGCTAAAATAATATAAAAATATTAAATGAAAAATTACAACTTGCTGTTACTTACTATTTTTAGCTATTTTGACATGTTTTGCTAATATTCTGGGGACATTTAGAGAAATTTCATCCTCACTGGATTGTGTACCCATATGTAAGTTCCCACTCACACCGTACACTGACTTGGCCATTTTATATTGAATTTCCAAATGCCATTTTGCAGGTTTCTCCAGAAAATTTCTGTGATAAGATATGGGCCGGTGACCTACATTATAAAGAGCATGAGTGTGACTTCCTGGCTGCTTATGTGGCCATTTGCTACACACATCAGATCTGCTTCAGCTGGAGGAAAAGCAACTTCTGCCGTGAGTGTGTTTACAGATACTCTACCAGTCAAATATTTGAACACTTGTGTGACTAAATGTACATTTTCAGTCTTAAAACTTTTGACTGGTAGTATATTTATTAACTTTTTTTTGTGTTTTTACATTTTACAGCACTCAAATGTCCTCCTGGTAAGGAATATAAACCATGTGTGAATACATGTAAGACCCGAACATGTCAGAACCGAGATTACTATGAGGAGAGCACCTGTACTTCTATCAGAGAGGAGTGCGTTTGTAAAAGCGGTACCATCCTGCACCGAGCAGACTCTGCTTTCTGTGTCACCGAGGACCAATGCAGTGAGAATGCCACACTGTGCATTTGCATGTAAAATAAAGTGCTCTTTCTTGTGATAATATTAATGTGACAATGTTATTTCTATGTGATCAGTTTGTACGGATAACGATGGTGCTCCACGTGCCCCGGGTGAGGTGTGGAACGGCTCTCTGCGTGGCTGCTGTCTGTTCAAGTGTCTGGAGAACGGTAGTGTGGTTCCTGTGGAACCCGAGTGCAGTTATGAACCTGCCCCGCTGTGTGAGAGGGAGGGAGAGTATGCAGTTGACGTGCTGGAGGAGGGAGTCTGCTGTCCTAAGAAGATTTGTGGTATAAATATATAAACACACATGGATGTAATGGATGTATGCTTCTCAAATCTAACAGAAATAAGTATATCATCCTGGCACCTTTGGTGTTCTATTTTCAATATACTATGAGCTGGATGGCAATCATCTCTAATGCTAATGTCTCATACTATATATACTACTGTTCAAAAGACTTTTGTTTTTTTTAAATAAATTCATACTTTTGCTCAGCAAGGATGAATTAAAGGGATAGTTCACCCAAAAATGAAAATTATGCCATGATTTACTCACCCTCAAGCCATCCTAGGTGTATATGACTATCTACTTTCAGACAGACACAATCGGAGTTATATTTAAAAATATCCTGGCTCTTCCAAGCTTTATAATGGTAGTGAATGACGTTCACGATTTTGAAGCCCAAAAAAGTGCATCCATCCATCCATCCATCATAAATGTAATCCATACAGCTCTAGGGGGTTAATAAAGGCCTTCTGAAGCGAAGCGATGGGTTTTTGTAGGAAAAATATCCATATTTAATACTTTATAAAAAATAATAACTAACATCCGCAAACGGTAGTACGCACTGAGTTATGGCGGAAGCGTAACCCCTGACCTGACTCATGTCACAATGATGAACGTGGAAGCACAGAGGATAGAGCAAAACAAAACACCGGCCACGAATTAGAAGTCTAAAACGAGAATTTTTAAAGGGAAATGTCGGAGGATTTTGATACAAGAGAAGAAGTGCTTGAGTTTGTTGCCCAGCCCAATTAGTTTGAACCGCGAGAGGTGTCTGAGCTTACTCCTCCATCCTACGTCTCGTTACTCTTTTGGTGTAAATCATTGCATCCGGCCGTCTGCCGGAAGCTAGTTATCATGTGACACTGAAGATTAGAGTAATGATGCTGAAAATTCAGCTTTAAATTACATTTAATTACAATAAATTACAATAAATTACATTTTAAAATGTATTCATATAGTAAAGAGTTACTTTAAATTGTAATAATATTTCATAAATTGACTGTATTTTTGGTCAAATAAAAGCAGCCTTGGTGAGCATAAGAGATTTTTTTTTTTTTCAAAAACATTTAAAAATCCTACAGACCCCAAACTTTTGAATGGTAGTATAAGTTGAATAGTATTTGAACTGGGAGTTATTGTTTGCCACACAACCTAAGGTGAATGGATCTTATGAAATCAAAATTTGTGCTTTTGAGTCCATGTCTGTTTGTTTTAGGTCCATTTATATCCTTGTGTACTTAAAGTTAAAAAAATATATCTTCATAAGATACTTGCAAAATGTTTAGATTTTATCTTTCTATATGTAAATTATTTATCCTATTTCTCTATCCTTTTAAATGTTTATTCATTTTATTTACCTATTTTTCTTCTTGCCATGAAAATGGCCTTTTATGCTGACACAGCACAAACAAACAAATAAATAACTAAACAAATAAATGCACATTTAATATGTACAGCATTTTTCTTCCAAGAAAATGAACCAGAAATATGCATGAAAAAAGCTTGTGTCTGTGTTGTCTGTGTGTGTAGAATGTAACCTCACCATCTGTCAGAGTGAAGTTCCTAGCTGTGAGAATGGAGACAAGCTGGTGATTGGCTACAGCGCTCTGTCCTGCTGTCCCGAATACAGATGTGGTAAGAGCTCATGTAATCCTTTCTAGGACTGGTTGTTTATGTGGTCAGTTGATAAGGGTCAGTCTTCTGATTGATCTCTCTTAGAATGTGATCCGCTGGCATGCCTGAGTGTTCCTTCCCCGATTTGCAGAGAAGATCAGTTCCTGGTGGAAGTCAGAGGAGCACACGCCTGCTGCTACAGCTACATGTGTGGTAAAAACACATAATAAATACAGTACTACAGCTGAATTTTATATATATAGTTCTAAATGTTTCTCAAGGTTCTCAAGGTTGAGAAGATTATTAAGACTCTGAAGCCATATACACCGATCAGGCATAACATTATGACCACTGACAGGTGAAGTGAATAACACTGATTATCTCTTCATCACGGCACCTGTTAGTGGGTGGGATATATTAGGCAGCAAGTGAACATTTTTTCCTCAAAGTTGATGTGTTAGAAGCAGGAAAAATGGGCAAGCGTAAGGATTTGAGTGAGTTTGACAAGGGCCAAATTGTGATGGCCAGACGACTGGGTCAGAGCTTCTCCAAAACTGCAGCTGTTGTCGGGTGTTCCTGGTCTGCAGTGGTCAGTATCTATCAAAAGTGGTCCAAGGAAGGAACAGTGGTGAACCATTGACGGGACCATGGGCGGCCAAGGCTCATTGATGCACGTGGGGAGCGAAGGCTGGCCCGTGTTGTCCGATCCAACAGACGAGCTACTGTAGCTCAAATTGTTCAAGAAGTTAATGCTGGTTCTGATAGAAAGGTGTCAGAATACACAGTGAATCACAGTTTGTTGCATATGGGGCTGCATAGACGCAGACCAGTCAGGGTGCCCATGTTGACCCCTGTCCACCGCCAAAAGCGCCAACAGTGGACAACGTGAGCATCAGACCTGGACCACGGAGCAATGGAAGAAGGTGGTCTGGTCTGATGAATCACGTTTTCTTTTACCTCACGTGGATGGCCGGGTGCGTCTCTTACCTGGGGAACACATGGCATCAGGATGCACTATGGGAAGAAGGCAAGCCAGCGGAGGCAGTGTGATGCTTTGGGAAATGTTCTGCTGGGAAACCTTGGGTCCTGCCATCCATGTGGATGTTACTTAGACACGTACTACCTACAGTACTTAAGCATTGTTGCAGACCATGTACACCCTTTCATGGAAACGATATTCCCTGGTGGCTGTGACCTCTTTCAGAATGAACCTGCCACAAAGCAAAAATGATGTTTTATTAACAACGTTCGGGAGGAACAGGTGCAGAAAATTAACCTAATTAGCTCAGGTGGAAAGCATTCAGTTAATCAATGCAACCATGATTAACAAATACAGAAAATACAGCAGACTTGCCTCTGTTCATCTGACACTTCATCAGCATCCCTCCTCCACCCCTTCTCCTTCACTTCAGTTCTATCTACTTCTACCGCAATGGGGGAGTACTCTGGGTTGGGGCCAAAATTTCAGAGCTCGGATCCCTCCCCCGGACAGCACGCCAAATACGCATAACTCTTACTGTAGTTAATTATATGTAAATGTGAACTTGTGAAATGGTTCAGGTTTGAAGAGCACAACAATGAATTTGAGGTGTTGACTTGGCCTCCAAATTCCCCAGACCTCAATCCAATCGAGCATCTGTGGGATGTGTTGAACAAACAAGTCTTATCCATGGAGGCTCCACCTCACAACTTACAGGATTTAAAGGATCTGCTGCTAACATCTTGGTGCCAGATACCACAGCACACCTTCAGGGGTCTAGTGGAGTCCATGCCTTGATGGGTCAGGGTTGTTTTGGAGGCAAAAGGGGGGCAGACACAATATTAGGAAGGTGGTCATAATGTTATGCCTGATCTGTGTATAATTAATCATAAATATGCTGTACAATGTATATTTAAATATACAAAGATTCAAGTATTTATAATGCCTTAAAATACACATTAATGCATTATATATTATCATAATTTGTATTTTTCTGTGATGTTATGGCATGCTGTAGTAATAATTTGCATATGTTTTGCAGTGTGCGAGTCCTGTATTGAACCTATACCAGTGTGTCTGCCTGGAGAGATACTGGCTGTGGATATGAACACCACTAATCACTGCTGTCCACAGTATCATTGTGGTAGTTATAACAAAAACACAAGTAGTCACTGTACTGAAGTGCCCAGTCATTTTGTGTGTCGTAATGAAACAGAGAAACATGACGCGTTTAAAGGCTGTGTCTTGATTTTTTCAGTGTGTGATACAGGTCTGTGTCCTGAGCCCAGTGTGAGTTGTGCTCCTGGAGCTGTGCTTGTGAAGAGACCCGTGCCAGACAGCTGCTGCCCTGAGACACGCTGCGGTATTGGACACATGCACACTTACCTAGATATCTAAACTCTTAACTTCCCTTTGACTTCATTTTGTTTTTAAGATAATCAAGATAATTATAGTAAATATAGAATAACCCTTACTCAAACCCTCAGATTCACCTTTTGACATTTTAGAAGGCATCATTTTGTCCCTCTATGTACTTTTATTCCTTTTGTGGATGTTTTCTTATTCTTACTTTTGGTAGATTTTGAAAAAATTCCACAGTTTTCTCTTAAAGTATAAACTAAAAACATGCACAAGCACACAGATACAGAAAATTTACACGAACTAGTACCATGCTGCTATTGCTATGTGTTGAACATGAACCTAAATGCTGTTTTTACTTTCTATTTATTAAATAATCCCAAAGAAAGTTTCCAAAAAAATATGCAGCAGCACAACTGTTTTCAACATTGATAATAATAAGAAATGTTTCTTGAGCACCAAATTAGAATATTAGAATGATTTCTGAATGATCATGTGACAATGAAGACTGGAGTAATGATGCTGAAAATTCACAGGAATAAATTACATGTTAAAATATAGTCAAATAGAAATTTAAATTGTTAATATTTCACAATATTACTATTTTACTGTATTTTTGATCAAATAAAATGCACCCTCTGTGAGCTTAAGAGACTTTCAAAAACATAAAAATATCTTACCCTCCCCAAAATTTGAATGGTACAGTATGCATCAAAGTTTCATGTCACCATGGTTTGCCAAAGTATTTTTTGTATGCATATACACAGTTACATTTGTAACATTTATTTTTGTTGTTTTTAGAATGCCACTGTAACAACATTACACTTCCTGCCTGCACTGCGGTAAGTGTTCTACAGTTTATTCTGTGTGTGTGAATACAGTAGTCCATTTTGTTGTGTGCATGAATCACATTGCCATAATGACTTGTCCTGTAACTACAGTATTATTCCATGACCTTTGTGTTAAAGGGTGAGGTGAAAGTGGAGGATCCAGACCCCGGCGGCCCGTGTGGATGCCCACTGTATCACTGCAGTAAGACTCAAACTAACACTCACACACTCAAAATATCGTTCTATTCAATGAAACTGAAACACGAATGTATGTTTATGTATCTCTGTGTGCATGTGTGTGTAGAGAAGGCAGAAGTGTGTCTGTTTCAGGGTGTGACTATATTGAACCCGGGCCAGTCTATGGTGCAATACTTTGAGGGGGAACTGTGTTACACGGTTCAGTGCCTCACACATAAAGACCCCAGCACCGGGTTCTACGCCATGGAGGTCACCACTGCCAACTGCTCTGAGAAGTGTGAACCTGTAAGTCACATGACTAATAAAACTTTCAAAATGTGACCCTAGACCACAAAACCAGTCATAAGTCACACTGGTATATTTGTAGCTGTAACCAACAATACATTGTATGGGTCAAAATTATGATGATTTTTATTTTATTTTTTTATGCAAAAAATTATTATGATATTAAGTAAAGATCATGTTCCATGAAGATATTTTGTAAATTTCCTACCGTAAATATATCAAATACTGATTTTTTTGATTGGATATGCATATGCATTTGAACTTTAATGGTGATTTTCTCAAAATTTAGCTTTTTTTGCACCCTCAGATTCCAGATTTTCAAATAGTTGTATCTCAGCCAAATATTGTCCTATCCTAACAAACCATTCATCAATGGAAAGCTTATTTATTCAGCTTTCAGATGACGAATAAACCAATTTAAACCCTTATGACTGGTTTTGTGGTCTAGGGTCACATATATGTATTAATGGATCTTTCCATATTTTACATGATGTTCCATGAAATTTATGAAAGTCCAGGTTTAAAAGGCACATGTCATAGAAGAAAAAAAAATGCTCTTCTAAATTAAATATTTCAATGTACAGTGTAGACTTAGGTTAATCAATCATAACAGAAGGATTCTACATAGAAGTTTTAAAGGTAAAGCACCAATTTCAGCCTTCTAAGTGTTAGAAAAAAGTAGAGGAAAGTCATGTAAAACTAAATTCTAGCTGGTTTTAGTGGATTTCATGGAATAAACAATGCTTCAGAAGTGTAGAATAAACAATAACATTTCATATTTTTATATTTTCCCAATATTTAGTTTGTGTGTTATGAATTGATATTTTCTTTTAAAAGAATATTTTGTAAAATATATAAATATATATGTATATATTTTGTTTACATTTCTGTCACTGTAGCACCAGGTTTATGTCCCATCATCTGATCCACACGTGTGCTGTGGCTCCTGCAAAAACATCTCATGCTCATATCCCAGTGAAAACGGGACTACAGAAGTATTTATGGTAATCTGCACTCACCTTCTGGTGCATTTTATTAATGTAACCCTAAACGTACCCTTGAAGGAAACTTTCTGGCATAATTTTCTGTATTTGTGAACATTTTCCCCTTTGAGGATGTTTTGTCAGATTTTCTGGGGGCATTTTCAGCAAAAATGTATCCATAAAAATATTGCTACTGTAGGTCAGAAACACACACAGCTCCATCATTGTTTTCAGGAAATAGCCTCAAATGCATTTACCTGATAAGGTTTTTTTTTTCATGTGGTTTGCAGGCAGGTAGCTCATGGGTGGCTAACTGCACACGGTTCGACTGTATGGAGACTGCAGTTGGGGCAGTAGTTCTGGCCTCTGGAGTTGTCTGTCCTCCTTTCAATGACACAGAGTGTATTCAGGTCTGACTCAAATCAATGCATTCCTTTTGCTTCTTCTGTATCTGTTTGTGTTGTTGTTCTTCTAACCCCTGTGCTTTCTGTTTCAGAATGGAGGCGTGGTTCAGACGTATGTGGACGGTTGCTGTAAGACATGTGAGTAGTGTGTGTCTGGGGCTGGCTGTGCTTTCTGGGAATGCTGGGGGATGTTTGGAACAGCATGATGGAGAAGCAGTGCTGGGCTTACTAGCTGCTGGTTGCATTGTGGTTAGATGCTCCCTGTTGTCCCAGGGAAAAAATGAGCGCTGCTGTACATATCTCATGGGCCTTTTCATTCTTTTCTTTCAATTTCAATTGTGCTTTTCCTTGTCCTCAATTCTCTCTAAAATACAATGATTATACATGATGTAATATTGGAAGAAATGTATAGATTTTAGCTTGTCGGAACAGGGTTTTTCGTGATGACAATTTTAATGAAAGCCAGATTGCTGTACAATTCTCCTTTCTATGCGTTCTTAACTTTATCTTTGTCTTTTGTGTAATCTGTGGCTCAGGCTGGTTTTTGTGCTATGGGATTGGTGTTTGTGGTTTTTAACTGTCTCTTGTCAAAGCTTGATGCTTTAGGTACAAACAGGTTCAAATGAATAACTTTAGCAAACCTTGAATTATAAAAATGAGTAATTAAGTAATCTTTAACTACTGGAATCATCTACTAGATCATAGAAAAGTCATGGGAATTCATAGATTATAAGGCGTGGGAACCCTGTATTTTACAAAATTATTTAAAATGCAAAGACGAATGGACAGATGAATATTTGTCGATTGATTGCATTTCATAAAAACATCGTATGCCTAAGTAGATCATATAAATCTCTACAATCTATTTAGGCTTACAATGCTTGTGGAAAATGCAACCCTGGCCGATTGTTTCAATCTTTCAATTTTTTAAAAGTTTATAAAATAAGTCTCAAATCACCAAGGCTACATTTATTTGATCAAAAATACAGTAAAACAGCAATATTGGGGAAATATTGTTTAATTTTAAATAACTGTTTGAATATATTTGAATATATTCACATCAATACATCTAATATATCTATATCTATATACAGTGGGTATGGAAAGTATTCAGACCCCCTTAATTTTTTCACTCTTTGTTATATTGCAGCCATTTGCTAAAATCATTTAAGTTCTTTTTTTTCCTCATTAATGTACACACAGCACCCCATATTGACAGAAAAACACAGAATTGTTGACATTTTTGCAGATTTATTAAAAAAGAAAATTGAAATATCACATGGTCCTAAGTATTCATACCCTTTGCTGTGACACTCATATATTTAACTCAGGTGCTGTCCATTTCTTCTGATCATCCTTGAGATGGTTCTACACCTTCATTTGAGTCCAGCTGTGTTTGATTATACTGATTGGACTTGATTAGGAAAGCCACACACCTGTCTATATAAGACCTTACAGCTCACAGTGCATGTCAGAGCAAATGAGAATCATGAGGTCAAAGGAACTGCCTGAAGAGCTCAGAGACAGAATTGTGGCAAGGCACAGATCTGGCCAAGGTTACAAAAAAAAAATTCTGCTGCACTTAAGGTTCCTAAGAGCACAGTAGCCTCCATAATCCTTAAATGGAAGACGTTTGGGATGACCAGAACCCTTCCTAGAGCTGGCCGTCCGGCCAAACTGAGCTATCGGGGGAGAAGAGCCTTGGTGAGAGAGGTAAAGAAGAACCCAAAGATCACTGTGGCTGAGCTCCAGAGATGCAGTCAGGAGATGGGAGAAAGTTGTAGAAAGTCAACCATCACTTCAGCCCTCCACCAGTCGGGGCTTTATGGCAGAGTGGCCCGACACATGAAAGCCCACATGGAGTTTGCTAAAAAACACCTGAAGGACTCCAAGATGGTGAGAAATAAGATTCTCTGGTCTGATGAGACCAAGATAGAACTTTTTGGCCTTAATTCTAAGCGGTATTTGTGGAGAAAACCAGGCACTGCTCATCACCTGTCCAATACAGTCCCAACAGTGAAGCATGGTGGTGGCAGCATCATGCTGTGGGGGTGTTTTTCAGCTGCAGGGACAGGACGACTGGTTGCAATCGAGGGAAAAATGAATGCGGCCAATACAGGGATATCCTGGACGAAAACCTTCTCCAGAGTGCTCAGGACCTCAGACTGGGCCGAAGGTTTACCTTCCAACAAGACAATGACCCTAAGCACACAGCTAAAATAACGAAGGAGTGGCTTCACAACAACTCTGTGACTGTTCTTGAATGGCCCAGCCAGAGCCCTGTCTTAAACCCAATTGAGCATCTCTGGAGAGACCTAAAAATGGCTGTCCACCAACGTTTACCATCCAACCTGACAGAACTGGAGATGATCTGCAAGGAGGAATGGCAGAGGATCCCCAAATTCAGGTGTAAAAAACTTGTTGCATCTTTCCCAAAAACACTCATGGCTGTATTAGATCAAAAGGGTGCTTCTACTAAATACCGAGCAAAGGGTCTGAACACTTAGGACCATGTGATATTTCAGTTTTTCTTTTTTAATAAATCAACAAATGTCAACAATTCTGTGTTTTTCTGTCAATATGGGGTGCTGTGTGTACATTAATGAGGAAAAAAAATGAACTTAAATGATTTTAGCAAATGGCTGCAATATAACAGAGTGGAAAATTTAAGGGGGTCTGAATACTTTCCATACCCTCTGTGTGTGTGTATATATATACATATATATATATATATATATATATAATATATATATATATATATATATATATATATATATATTATTGTTGAATATATTTTAGCATCAGCAATCAGCATCATTACTCTTCAGTGCAGTGTCACATGATCCTTCAGAAATCATTCTAATAAGCTGATTTAATCAACAAATATTTATATTATATATATTTCTTATCAATGTTAAAAATTGTTGGAAACCATGATAGATTTTTTTTTCAGGATTCTTTGATTAATAGAAAATTCAAAAGAACAACATTTATTTGGAATAAAAATCTTTTGTAACATAATTAAATGTCTTTGCTGTCACTTTTGATCAGTTTGATGTGTCCTTGCTGAATAAAATTATTCATTTCTTTAAAAAAAAAAATCTTACTGGTCCCAAAACATTTGAATGGTAGTGTATATATTTTTTGCATTACTCATAAACCAAGGAAAGCATATTGGAAAATGCTGCATGAATCTGTTTTTAATATACTCTTAGATAAGACCTGGTTTTCTTGATTATATTGGCATGGCATGCTATAGGGATTCAGATATGATTTCGAGGAAGAAACTCAACATGTCTGGCATGTGCCTTTGCTGGCTATGTGCTATTAATTTGCTTTTAACAAATTGGTATGTTTTTTTTGTGTAAGCGGTGGGTCTGTGCATCTTTTTACGCATGAGGGCACTTGTGGGCGCAGGTTTGTGTATGTTTGCATTGGTTTGGGGGCTCTTGCGTTTGTGCTGGAAGCTTTACGAGCGACTTCAACCAAATGAGTTTGTTACAGACTTGTGAGTTTGTGAACCTGCCCCTGTGTGTTTCTCAGGTGCTGGACTTGGTTTGTTGCCTTTTTCCGTTAGTCCAGTAACACCCACTGCTAGTACTAACTGTGATACAGGTACTCACTCATCTACTGAATTTTCTTCTTTATCTGTGTCTCATAACATTTTGTGTGTTGAAGAAAAATATTATTTCTTATCTCTTTCAGTCTGACCGTTTTTTTTTTTTGTTTTTTTTTTTTCTCTTAGTTTGAGTGAATTAATTAAGTGTGTGAGACATTTGGACATTATTAGAAATTCTGTCATCATTTACTCACCCTCATGTTGGTTAAATTCCTTACACTTTTTCTTTTTTTTTTGCTGCGGAACACAAAAGGAGTAGTTTTGAAGAATATTCATACTTTTTTTTTTTTTTAGTAGTACTGTACATTAAGTCTCAAGCTAAACAATAGAATACATTTATTCTAATTATTTACAGAAATATTTTAGTGAGAACAAGAAATAAATATATATTTTTTTATTTATAGAGTTGTGGTATGCCAACTTTTTCCTTTTTGTTATTTTTTATTTTTTTTTTATTTTTTTTTTGGTGGTTGAGCACCCTTTATTGAGTTTTTTGCCTGCCAAATGTGCACACATTTTGTCTAATTTTTAATTTAAAAAATGACTCCTTTATTTCATTAAAGCAAGGTCACTTTTAATGGTCTGTTTGGCAAAAAATAAAATAAATAATACAAATATATAAATTATTTAAAAAAATAAAATAAATAAAAAGTCACTGTTATGTTCCATTGAAAAAAAGAACATGACACAACATGAGGGTCAGTAAATATTGGTAGAATTGAATTATTCATTTAATTTTTGTACTCATGAACATCCATGTAGCATTCAAAAACAAACACAGACACAACTTCTTTCCAAAAACACTCATCAGCTGTCCCTCCCACCATCTCAGACACACAGCTGTGAAGTCTTGATTTATTTCCTGTTGAAATCCCTGATATCTTCAAAACCCTGTCTTTCATTTGAACCTCCAGAATCTCAGTGTCAAAATGAATGAGCTGGGAATTTACAACACACACACACACACACACACACACACACACACACACACACACACACACACACACACACACACACGTTTGTTTTTGTGAATTGTGGGGACTTTCCATAGGCCACAATGCATTTTATACTGTACAAACCGTACTTTCTATCCCCCTACCCTACCCCTAAACCTAAACCTAACCATCACAGGAAACTGTGCACACCTTTATTTTCTCACAAAAACATCATTTAGTATTTTTATTAATTAATTTACATTGTGGGGACCGGTGGCTGGTCCCCACAATGTAGGTGAACTCAGGTTTATATTACATCGTGGGGACCCCACAATGTAATATAAACAAAAGCACACACACACAGGCACACACACCTACACACACCTACACACACACACACACAGCCCTCAAAAGAATTAAATGCCTTTTTATTTGTCATTGTTATACAAACAAAACGTACATATGGGTGAAAAGTTCAGTTCTCAATGGTGCCACTCGATCATTGTCAGACAAATGTCACCATAGTAACTAACATGTCAATCAAGTGGAGCCCCCAAGGTGCAGTAATAATACTCACTGAGCCTGCTGTGTTAATGTGGTTTGATCTGTGTGTGCGTGTGTCCTTGACTCATTGTTACAGTTGCATTTACAAAAATTAAACACTACTTGGTTTAGTTGTCAAAACAGACCTCATGAATGAATATTGCAAATTTGTGAAAATTAACGTACTTAATGGCATTAAATCTTTTTTTAACATTTATTTTATCATTAATAGAGTGCAACAGTCAAATTTCAGATGTAAATTCCTGGTGAAAAACTACATTATATATAATGCTGTACAGAAAATGACAGCAATCAGAGTCGAAAAAAGCAACACACACCAAAATTAGAGCTTTAGCTCCACCTACTCCAATGAAGCACTGCAAATGTCGATCTCCCTACACTTTCAAAATACTTAAATATATGTATATATGTACATACAAATATATGCATATTTTGCTTTATTGTTTTTTTATAATCAACATTTTTCTAAATGTGTAGTTGTTATGCTGCGTTCCAGGCAGGTTTTTGAGCCCGTGAGTCACGACTTAAAATCACAACTCATGACTTTGTAGTTCCAGGAAAGTCACAACAAACGGCGTAAAAGTGTAAACAAACCAACGTGGCGGACCGTACGGGGCTTATGCTCATTAACAATTATTTCTATCGCCAGAGATGCTTACTCCATGCTTATTTGATGGAAACAGAGGAGGAAAACGGCGCATAAGGCAAGAGAAGCTGTTATACCTTTTATTTTACCGTGCACTTGCATAAACACCGCATCCGTTGGGGCTGCCATTGTTGTTTTGCGGGCTATGTGACGTCAGAACCCATAACTGGGAGAACATCGATCTAGTACAATTTCACGGGAGGGAAGTCACGGCTTTGACTGCTGTTCCAGTGCACTTTCACGGGTAGAAGGTTGGAAAAACACGGGTTACGGGTTGCCTGGAATGCGGCATAATTCTCCATCGTTTTTAATTTGATTATGTTGTTCGCAATGCATCATGGAATTATAGTTATTTCCCTCCCCACAGCCGATAAGTACACAGTCTTGTACCTTTTTTGTCCAAATTTTTTTTTCTTCTTTTTTTTTTTTTTTTCAAATCAAAGTTTGTAGTGTTGTGATTCACCTCAATTGCATTGGTTTATGGCTTTCACCAATACTTTTTTTTAAAACTCTATGTAAAAAATGAATGGGAAAAATACTTGAAAAAGCGGATGGGCACTGTTGCACTCTATAATGTTATGGCACAAAATATCACATATATTGTAAAGTACTGTGTATAAGCATGTTGAAAGTCAACATGACATCTATTTAAATTTTTATTACATGTTTCTGGTCTCGTTGCAAATTATTTATCAGCGCACATTAGTTCATGTTTGTTTTCATAATCTTTACTCAAAATGCAAGAACTTGGTTCACCTCAACTGATGTAAAATAGGCCTTATGAGCTATTGATTACTGATTGATTAATGCCTTTCTGAAATCATGCCAATAATTAATAATAATTAATGCAGTAATTTAATGTCAGTTAAAGGATTAGTTCACTTTCAAATGAAAATTACCCCAAGCTTTACTCACCCTCAAGCCATCCTAGGTGTATATGACTTTCTTCTTTCTGATGAACACAGTCAGAGATATATTAATGAATATCCTGATGCATATAATGGCAGTTAGCGGGATCAACTAGTATGAGCTGAAGAAAGTTTTATTAACCCCGGAACTGTGTGGAGTATGTTTATGATGGATGTGGATTGAGACACTTTCTTCAGCTCATGCTTGTTGATCCCAGTCACTGCCATTATAAAGCTCGGATGCGTCAGGGTTGTGTTCATCAGAAAGAAGAAAGTCATATACACCTAGGATGGCTTGAGGGTGAGTAAAGCTTGGGGTCATTTTCATTTGAAAATGAACTAATCCTTTAAAGTAATGTTACTGCATAAGAGGAATAATGCAATAATGTTACTTAATATATGCAATAATATATATTAAGTAACGATAAAAAAAAAAAACCTTCCCCACATTCTTCCTATTTTTTTTATTATTATTTTATTTAATATTGTTTAATGTTTTTTTCCAAACAAAAATGTGCATGTTTGTGTTTATTTGTAAGTCACATTGTTTCTGTGTGTGTGTGTGTGTGTGCGTGTGTGTGTGTAGGCAAAGAAGATGGTAAAACCTGTAAGAGAGTCGCCATCAGGACCACCATCAGAAAAGATGACTGTAGAAGTAATGCACCTGTGAGTGTGAAAGATTGTTGTTACAGATATACATTCTCTGCTGTTTTAATCTATTGTATAAGATTTGCTTCTATTCTCTAATCCAGAGGTCTTCAACCCTGCTCATGGAGGCCCACTGCCCTGCAAAGTTTATCCAAACTGCTTTAGCTTTTAAAGTGATCCTGAAGAGCTTGAGTAGCTGGTTCAGGTGTATTTGATTAGGGTTGGAGCTAAACTCTGCAGGACAGTGGGCCCCCAGGAGCAGGGTTGAACACCTGTGCTCTATTCTATTCTATTCTATTCTATTCTATTCTATTCTATTCTATTCTATTCTATTCTATTCTATTCTATTCTATATTGAATTGAGCATAATTAATCTCCTGGAGTTGTTAATCTCATCTCTCTTGGTTTTTCTCTTCAGGTGACTGTGTATTCATGTGATGGAAAATGTCCATCTGCCACCATCTTTAATTTTAACATTAACAGTCATGCACGTTTCTGCAAGTGCTGCCGTGAGAACGGCCTACAAAACCGCATCATTCAGCTGTACTGCACTCGAAACGCCACTACGGTGGACTATTACTACCAGGAGCCAATGGACTGCTCATGCCAGTGGAATTGATTCCTTGCGGACTGTGTGCAGTAAAGTTAAGGTCTCAGTGAGAGCACTAGCTTGACGCAGACTTTGACTGCGTATACAGTACAGTATCTGTAAAACTGCAAACTACTAACACTATCACTGTTTTTGTTGTCTTTGATATCTAAACTGTATCTGTAATATGTTAATCAAACAGTCATTAGAGTAAGAACAACAAACTGCTGTTAAATTTTTGTGTTTGGTTTAGATTTTAGAGAATTAACATTTGTTAAAAGACTAAATGACATGCGCAATAGTATTATTAGTATTAATATTTTACATTTTATTTTACAGTAATATGTGTACTTACAGTGTACTTACCTAAGAAAGTATTGGTAACTACGTGGGTTAAGGTTGGGTTTAGGGGTAGGTACAGGGTTAGTACCTAGTTATAACCCAGTTATTGTAATTGCTATAAAAAGTACATAGTATGTACATGTGGAACAGGACTGTAAAATAAAGTGTGACCAATATGTTCCAAAAACATTTTAAGTACACTTATACTGTACATCTTAAGATCTTAACTTAACCAAATGCTTTATTTTAATGCATCTTAGTGCTTTTTTCTAACAAAATCTTTTTTTAATTACACGAAAAAAATGAACAAACCAGTCTTTAGTAATTTGATATTTCAGTAACACTTGCAATAAGGTCCCAGTAGTTAACATTAGTTAATACTAACATTAACTAACCTTGAACAACACGTTAATGTTAGTTGATTTTTTATTTTTTATTTATTTTATTTTTTTAAGTTTTAAGTTATTTTTAGTTTATTTTTAGCTCAGGTCCATTAAATAATATTAACAGATACAACTTTAATTTTTTAATTTTTTTTTACTAATGTATTTGAGATTAATAAATGCTTTAGAAGATTTTTTTCTTTGTTAGTTCTTGTTAACTAATGTCATTAACTAATGTTAACAATTGGAACCTTGTTGTAAAGCTTTACTGATATTTCTATTTTAAAGAAATCCACAGTTGCTTGACAGGCGCACACTTCAGTCCGTCACTCACTAGTTGTGTTGATGCTCTAGTTGTGGTGTGCTCTATGTCTTAGCCGTCTTTAAAAACAACGTGATGAACTTGAATTCTCCATACTATAGCCATAATGCCAAAAATATGATTTCTGCTGCAACTGAACAAAATTGTATACGCCTAAAAATAATTAGCATTTAGTAAAATACCTAAAAACCTGCATGTTATTGTCAATGTTTTTTAAATAATGAAATAAAAATACAAAAAATTGCACTGTGCAAATCAATCATTTAAAGGATACACACACAGTTTGCGCCAATCTCATGTTAATCTTGAGTACCTGTAGAGTACTATTGCATCCTTCATATCGCTGAAAGCCTTTAGTTTTATCATATTTATAAATGATAGATACGTTGTACCGACTCTTTCCGGAAAAAACCCGAGCTCCTGGAGGTGTGCCTGCCGTGGGCAGAGCTAAAGAGTCACAAGTGCGTGCAGCTTTTGCATAGAGATCGCCTGCAAACTGCGTCATTATTATAAATAAAAAGGGAACAAAAACATTTGTGTTGTTTACATTATATGCTCTTGCGCGCCGTTTGCCATCAAAACACAGGCATTTGATGCAGCGATCCAGCATCGAACTTGGACTTGTTTACAAAACATTCATCACCGAAGGTTTGGGAACAAACAAACATGCACAACTCCATTGCTGCCCCGTAAAAACAAATTGCATCCACTGTTCCCTTAAAGGGTTAGTTCACCCAAAAATGAAAATTCTGTCATTAATTACTCACCCTCATGTCGTTCCACACCCGTAAGTCCTTCGTTCATCTTCAGAACACAAATTAAGATATTTTTGTTGAAATCCAATAGCTCAGTGAGGCCTACATTGCCAGCAGGATCATTTCCTTTTTCAATGCCCAGAAAGCTACTAAAGACATATTTAAAACAGTTCATGTGACTACAGTGGTTCAACGTTAATATTATAAAGCGGCGAGAATACTTTTTGAGCGCCAAAAACAAAATATAACGACTTCATTCAACAATATCTAGATTGATGGTCGATTTCAAAACACTGGTTCATGAAGCTTCGAAGCTTTATGAATCTTTTGTTTCGAATCAGTGGTTCAGAGCAGCAAAATCACGTGATTTCAGTAAGCGAGTCTTCGTTATAAGTGTTTTGAAATTTCAATAGTTCATGTGACTTTGGCAGTTTGATACACGCTCTGAACCACTGATTCGAAACAAAAGATTCGTAAAGCTTCGAAGCTTCATGAAGCATCATTTTGAAATCGCCCATCACTAGATATTGTTGAATAAAGTCGCTATTTTGTTTTGTTTTTTTGGCGGACAAAAAGTATTCTCGTTGCTTTTTACCTTTCTGGGCATTGAAAAAAGAAATGATCTTGCTGGCAATGCAGGCCTCACTGAGCCATCAGATTTTATCAAAAGCCAAAAACACACTTCCCTCACAACCAAAAACACACTTCTTTGGTGATATTGTTGAAAAATCTCTCGGCTTCCGTTACCTGAACGAAGCACGTTGATGGGCTTGCTCATTGGGAGATGTGTGTGTGCACATGCTTATCAGGGAGAAGTGCCCATACAAGGAATTCCACCCTTTATGATGTGATACAGGGCCATACTCGAAAAAAACTTTCCGAAACTTACTCATACACCAATCTTGTTTTTTGAAACTTTGTCCATGTTTAGCATTAGAATGCAACTCTTTAACAGTGTAAATAAGTCAGAATGCATGATAGCATTAGACCCCACTTTAATTGATTTACCAAGCCATTTTGTATTTCACCTTTGTGTGTGTGAATATTTAATTTAAGACATTTCACTGTACAATTACCAAATGGACTATAATCAATAAAACTGCAAAAAAAACAAAAAAAACACTTGGCATCCATCAGCAGAATTGTAGGATCTTCACCCTGATCTAATTTCAGCAGTGATTTATTAACTAGATCAGCCCACGCATGACTTGAGTTATATCCTGCTGAGCTGTGTTTTGCTTTCAAGTCGGATAATTAAAATGTTGGAAAAGTTCATCTCCTCCCTCGTGTACATCTGCTGAATCAGAATATAAAGGCATGTTGCGAGTTCAGTACAGTGAACATTGAATTTCCACAGAGAATAACATCGAGCTTTATTAGTAAAAACAGCAGTGCACACTGACAATGAAAATCTGGGGTAGGACATTATACTGGTATAGACATTAAAGTACACATTTTGAAAGCTGGAGGAATAGACATTTTAAAAAGCTATATCGCTCAAATAACACACTTTTGTATATATAAATGAATTAACAAACAAATGTAAGCTTGCACTTCCATTGCAAATGCATTTAAACCTGAAACATTCCAAACATTACATAATGTTTGTAAATGACAGCTAATATAAATTGAGTTTTATTCTCAGTGGGTGATGTAATGCATGTAGGAGTCTGGTGTTAGTGCCTGTTTTGTTCTCTTCACTTTTACCGCACGACTCCTACATGCTGCCACTGTTGTCTCGACAACCTGTACTTTATATTGATCAGGTCAAAAATGAAAGCAAAAAAAAAAAGTACTGTAGAGGCTATCTGATCCGACTAAATGAGACTTTCTGGAGTTGCTTTCAAGAGGAGGTGTGGTTGAATCCTCCAGTGTGTTTTGTAATGTTGTAAGATGCTGGCATGGGCATCTGTAGTGGCATGGAGGCGTGTCCTCAAGGAATGTAGGGTATTTTTTTCAATGTAAACTGAACCAAATTTTTGCTCTAAGATGCCACGGAGTGCTCGTGTGACCACAAAGACTGTTTTAGGATGCTGCTGAAGTTTGACTGACCATACTATTGTAGTGTAGGTTATTATTACAGTGCAAGCTGCAAGGCTAAAGACCTTAGTGTTTTACTTTAAGAATATTGTATCGTCTATGGACATTGGAATTATGGGATGGAGCTCCATGGACAAAGTTCTGGCCTTGTTTTGGCAACTTCTGCACTTCTTTCAGGTAATAATTCATTTAAACAGTTCATTCTAAATGTATTACTTCATCTTCAAGTTAAGGAAGTAAAAAAAATGCAATTGTATGCTGTGAATTACTGTGAAGAAATATGCCTTTCTGAGTTATATAACAAAACCTGTTTGTGGTAAAAACATTCTAAACTAGAATAGTTATTTAGAAAAGCTTCAAAGTCAACATGAAATCAAAATGGACTCTGTTTGCTTTCTTAATAAATATTCCTGTGCCATTATCCATTAGTTCATGAAAATGAACTTTGGATTAAAGATTGTAAAGACACAAAAAATACAATCTTTCATCAAAACCTGGTAACTTTTGCATCTGAAATAATGTTAATCACTAGACAAATACTGCTTTTTTTATATTATTTTTCAGCCTTTGTTAAATCTTCCAGATAATTCAGTGGTGCCTAACGTTAATATAATAAAGGTTTTGACAATAATAGTGCAATAATACTTTTTACCTCCCTCTGGAATACAAGTCCCTTTGTTAATCATCGAATGTCCTATGTAGTACATGCAGAAGTGTGATGTGAACAACTTTTCATGTTGATTTTACAAGGAGTTTAATAAAGTAGTATTAAAGGTTTGATAGAAAAACAATGATCTGCACCCAATCCCTAGATTTTTCTTTCATCTTGTCCTTCAGGCTTTCAGTCTTTCATGTCCCAGAAGTCCATCCTCTGTCCATGTGCAGGTGGCGTTTCAGTGTTTTCCATCACAGACAGCTAATTTCTATGCACTTTCATTGGGAAACAAGGTGCAAAACAAACACAATCCCTCTCAAATGATCACACGCATTGATAATATGTTTGATTAATGGAGTCTTTCCCCCCTCTGTCAGGTGCTGAGCAGTATTTCAGTTTGTGAAGACGTGTGTGAGTGTGTGATGATGTTCAGAGCACCACAAGTGTATGAGAAACTGGAATTTAGTCTGCAATCATACAATAACACAGAACTGCTGGATGCCAAGACATTCCACCTTGGTAACAATAAAGACAGTATCTTCAACTACACAAATGAACATATTGTTTTATTTGTATATTTTATTTACCATCATTGAGATTCTACTTTGTTTTGGCTCTTGTTTTCCTCTGTTAGTTCCTCTCCTGAGCTCCTCTTTAAGCTTGAGCATCTCATCCACGACTGCCATGTTCAGCTGGTCTACATTAGGTGATGGAAATGTCTTGGATGTGTGTTTGGATGAGCAGTGTTGGGTTGCATCCCATTTTCAGCCATTCCACCAGGTGAAAGGGTTACAGCCTGGACATCGTTATAATGTCATTGTGAAAAAGAAAACATTCTTCCCTCATCTCCAAATTAACGTTACACAAAGCCTTCAGATGGCCATAAAAACAGGTATGTACACAAACACATACTCTCACATGCTTATTGTTGGGTCTGTGATGAATTATGTTCCTTTATTTTAAAGGGTTAGTTCACCCAAAAATGAAAATAATGTCATTTATTACTCACCCTCATGTCGTTCTACACCCGTAAGACCTTTGTTCATCTTTGGAACACAAATTAAGATATTTTTGATAAAATCCGAAGGCTCAGTGCAATGGTACTTCCTCTCTCAAGATCCATAAAGGTACTAAAAACATTTAAATCAGTTCATGTGAGTACAATGGTTCAATGTCAATATTATAAAGTGACGGGAATACTTTTTGTGCACCAAAAAAACAAAATAATGACTTTTTAACAAAGTCAAGTGATGGCGATTTTTAAAACACTGTTTCATGAAGTTTCGGAGCTTTACGAATCGAATCAGTGTTTCGGAGCGCCAAAGTCACATGATTTCAGCAGTTTAGCAGTTTGACACAAAAGATTCATAACGCTCTGAAGCAGTGTTTTGAAATCAGGCATCACGAGATATTGTTAAAAAGTCGCTATTTTGTTTTTTTGGTGCACAAAAATATTCTCGTCGCTTTATAATATTAATATTGAACCACTGTACTCACATGAACTGATTTAAATGTTTTTAGTACCTTTATGGATCTTGAGAGAGGAAGTGTCATTGCTGGTGATGCAGGCCTTGCTGAGCCATCGGATTTTATCAAAAATATCTTAATTTGTGATCCGAAAATGAATGAAGGTCTTACGGGTGTGGAACGACATGAGGGTGAGTAATAAAAGATATTATTTTAATTTTTTGGGTGAACTAACCCTTTAAGTTACTTTGGATAAAAGTTTCTGCTAAGTACGTGAAGGTAAATATCTCAAAAGTAAAGTTATGTAAAGCCAAAATTCTTTTACTGGGCTTGATACAATAGGAGAACCTTTTAGTTTCTCAAATACTTTTATTTAGAAAATTATAACATTTATTAATGAAACTGCTGTGGGATTTGAGATTTTTAGTGAATAACTTAAATTTCAATCCATTTCTCACACAAAAACAATCGTATGACTTCAGAAGACTTAGAATATAGTGCACGAAAACCAAAAACTAGACTAAAACTAAATTTAAATTAAGCTGAAAAAAAAAAAAAAAAATATATATATATATATTTTTATATATATATATATATATATATATATATATATATATATATATATATATATATATATATATATATATATATATATATATATATATATATTAGATGAAAAGTTAAAAGTTAAGTTGAAGTACTAAAATTGCTAAAACTGAAATAAAAAATAGGCTAAACGGAAATACTAATATATATATAAAACACAACACATTTACAAAAACTAAAATGGAAATTACACTTCATTTTGATGGTCCACTTTAGACATTCTGTTGACTGTAAGTTACTTTGCACCTACATTTCAATTAACTCTCATTAGAGGATTAGTTGAATATTAGTAGACTGTTAAGGGTAGGGTTCGGCTTAATAAATGTAATTTATTAATAAATTCGGCTTGTAGAATAAGTTGACATTGCACTTGCAAAGTTTCTTATATTCAGTAGAATGTCTGTTGGGGGAGCACCAAAATAAAGTGTTAGAAACAGAATGTCTAAAGGGTAAAAGTGTTACCAAAATATAATAACGTAAAGCAAAATCAAAATCTTAATAAAATTGGCTAAAATATTAATAGAATATTAATAAAAGTAAATATTTGATTATGATTTTTGCCATTTTTTTGGGACATTATATTATATTTGACTATGTAAATCACCATATTTTCAGGGTACTGGTGTGTTCTCGTCACCACAGACGAGGAAATACTGATACAAAGACTTTATTCTAAATGCAGGAGATAATAGGAGAATCAAACGCAGGAGAAAACAAGACAATCAAACTATCATGAACACACTACATTAAGACAATAGAGGACAAATAACTAACTCAAACTGAAGGCTTATATACACAGCAGACAAAGGGAAAAACTAACCAGACCTGAACTGAGGAACTTAATCACTTAGTAACCATAGAAACAAACAGGGAGAGAACAGAGGAGAACTGAACTAATTAAAGGTGCTGAAGAGGATGTTGTGTTTTATACATTTTTGCAATATTACTTGAAACTGTCTTTACTAACTGATAAAAGACTATTTATTAGGTGCACTGAAAGTAATAATATTAATATACATCATCTGTGCACGAGGTAGGGCCTTAAAAACATCAGCCAATCGTTTACGCGATCATCGCGTAAACGATTGGCCCTCTGGCTTGTCAATCACTGCCATGACGTTCCTTGTGAGAGATGTGCGCGGCCAGTAACTTTCCACACTCCACAGGCGTGGCATTCGATGTTTTTGTCAGGAGACACGAGTAACAACTGCAGATTATGAATTAACTGTGGTGAGTCCGACATAATGAATCCACTAACACGACACAGCGAATGCCGGTGGTAAACACTCGCGTTCCAATACTCGTGCACGAATTTTGGGAGGCATTCCCTCGAAATGAGCTGTGACACATGCGCTCATTTCAAAAACTCAGTAACAGCCTTTGGTTTCTCAGTCGACGAAAAGATCCTCTTTAGCACCTTTAAGGGGCCATTTACACAACACCGTTTTCAACTAAAAACGGAAAACGTTTTATGCATTTTGGCCATTCATTTACACAACGGCGTTTTGGTGGCCTCGAAAAGCATCTTTTGAAAATAGGTTTCAAAGTGCAAGTTTTTGAAAATGGTCTCCGTGTAAACAACAAAAACGGCATTCTGTGAAAACGATGATGTCATGCACATGCACATTAAATGTTCAGTAGATAGTGTTTCATCGCCATCTATTGGCCTGCCAGCAGAATACAGCATTTTTAGTCATTTTCACGGATTCGTATGAATGAAGATTGTTTTGACAATTCATTGTATGCAGAAAACTCAAAGGAAAAACCTCTCCGTTTTAAGCATATATTGTTGTCATGTAAATGTACCCTAAGAGACCAGAACAGGGGTCTCCAAACTCAGTCCTGGAGGGCCACTGTCCTGCAGAGTTTAGCTCCAACCCCAAATAAACACACCTGAAACAGCTAATTAAGGACTAATTAAGCATACTAGAAACTTCCAGGTAGATGTGTTGAGGCAAGTTTTAGCTAAACTCTGCAGGACAGTGGCCCTCCAGGACTGAGTTTGGAGACCCCTGGACTAGAAGATTAACAGGGAACGCAAAACAATGAAACCTGAATGAAAACAGAACGTGACACATATACGCCTTGGTTGAATGAAAAGTGTAGAATAGAGATCTTTTGTGTAATCTCCATTTGTGCTCCTTGAAATAAAATATCATACTGATTTGGAATGTCAAATGTTTGAAGATTAAAAATTGTGTAGTAAAGAGTATAAAACCTTGTAAAGACACAGTTACACTGATGGTGTAACTTGTCCTCCTGCAGGTCAGTGTCTCGTTGGCTGGCTTGCTGTGGGGTGGAGCTGTTATAAAGTGAGCCCAAGGTTCACGTCATGGTCTGGAGCGAAGCAAACGTGTGAAAGATCAACCCCAGGGTCACATCTGGCCAACATACAGACAGATGCAGAGTTTCTGTCCATCACATCCTACTTAAAGTCCTATAACCATCTTCTGCTGTTGTGGACGGCTTTGAATGACCATGAGGTAGATGGCAAACACACATAAACAGTAATGACGTACAGTATTTCCTACTATTTTTGAAAGACAGGAGTGTGCAGCATGTTTACTCTGAACAGTGTGCAAATTGTCTGTATGCATAATGCATATATGCTTTTTCACTCATTATTTGCATTAATTTAAGGCATTTTTATACAAAAATGGTTCCTGAAGTTTTTTTTCTGCAGCAAAAAATATTTGAAAATCACACTTCTATATGTCATTCGAAGTGCTTTATGGGTTTGGGTTAGTGTGGGTTAGGGTTAGGGTTAAATCAAAACAATTTACTTGTACTCTAGTTGATGGAGCTTTCTTTGCAGAATCATGGGTAGTTTTTCAAACACGATTATTTAAAAAAATAAGTTGAAATAATACAGACTAATGCAGAGAATAACCTCATAGCTCATAGTAGATCTGTCTTTAGTTGTTTATAAGTTAAAAATCTATTCCCCTAAGGAGAAAATAAATGTAATTTTTACTTTCTGAACCAGACTGGTGGATTTTATACTGTTTGAAATGAGTTTTTTTTTTTTTGTTGTTTTTTGCGTACTGAAACTTTTAAAAATAGTATGCAGAATATAGTATATTCCATTTAGCCTCTGTTTTTAATATCTACAGACTGAAGGTGAACTCCGCTGGTCTGATGGCTCTACCTACAACTTAAATATTGAAGTGACATCGTCACTTGCACCCAATCAAACAGGCTGTGTTGCGATGCAGAAGAATGCCACTGGAACAGGATACTTCTTTACTGCTTTCCTGTGTTACCTGCAGCTCCCGTATATTTGTCAAGAAGAGTGTGAGTGATAAGGGGGGTATGATTTAGCAGGACATGTTCCTTGATCAACATCCACTGTTGTTCTTAGAAAAAGGGGTTGGGTTAGAGTCAGGATTGATTGGGTTGATAGGAATGTTGTTTCTGGACCAACAAAGCATGTTGATCCAGGAATATGTCCTGTTTTGATAAATCAAGCTGTGCGATAAGGATTTTCAGAGAAATGCCCTGCGGAAGACTGTATTGCTCTGAGGTTGCTCATTTAAAGCTCTGAAGTTTTTTTTTTTTTTATTTCAAAGTGCTTTTTATTGTTTTAAATGTACATAACACAATCAAACCAACATACATTCTCTTATGTCATACAAGGCATCCCCATCCACAAACCTCATACTTTGTACACATTATCTCACATATCTCCTTTCGTCGCAGAGAATGCACACAGAACACACACACGAAAAAAATAAAAAAGAGGAGAAGAAGAGGAGATGAGAACCTAATTGTTTTAATCTAAAGAATTAGCATCAAATGCATTTTCATAATAATCCAAGAAAGGTTCTGAAACCTTTCTGCTGAGTTTTGGACTGTAGTTCTTAACTTTTCAAGCTGGAGGAAGGACATAGGTTCGCACACCCAATGCAAGTGTTTTGGGGTTGAGGGAGATTTCCAATTTGTAAGAATTAGTCGGCGAGCTAACAGTGTAGAGAATGCTATTAATTGAGATTGGCCTCTTGAGACCCCAACTCTACTGTGTACCACCCCAAATATTGCAATTATAGGGTCTGGATCAATATTCTTTTTACAAATGTAGGTGAATGTATTAAATATCTCAGACCAGAATGCGCCTATGTTTGGGCATGACCAGAACATGTGAGACAGAGAAGCAGGGGCTTGGTGACAACGCATACAGTTGGGATCCACATTAGGATACATTTTGGCCAATTTGGTCCTAGAGAGGTGCAGGCGATTAAATACTTTGAATTGTATCAACCTGTGCCTGACACAGATAGACGATGTGTATATTTTATGTATAGCTCTTTGCCAAATTTCATCCATCAATTCTGTATTTAGATCCTCCTTCCACTGTACCTTAAGAGACAGAAGAGATGGGCATTTCATAGCCTGAATAACAGTATACAGCTGAGAGACACCACCCGAGAGATGAGGCTTGACCGTCAGACAATGATCAAGAGGGCCGGTATTTGGTTTTGAGGGGAATGAACGAAACTGGGAACGGACAAAATCACGGACCTGAAGATACCTAAAAAAATGTGTTTTTGGTAAACTTAATTTTCCAGCATTCTCCTTACGTCTCTCAAGAACTGTTTTCCGTACGCAAGGTATAGTTTTGTTCCATATAAATGTACTGATGTGCCTGTCAAGTTCCTTAAAGAATGATTTGGGTATGAAAATTGGGACTGTTTGGAATAAATACAAGATCTTAGGTAGCGTTACCATCTTTATTGAATTAATACGTCCAGCCAGGGACAGAGGCAGAGTAAACCAATGTTTAAGGTTCTCCTTGATCTGTCCTAAGGCTGATTTAAAGTTATTTTGGAATAGGTCCTTGTATCTACTTGTGACACTTACTCCCAGGTATGTCATGGGGCCCTCTGTAGTCCTGAATGGATATGAGTCAAAGGATCGATTCCAAGCCAGAACATTAATTGGGAACAAAACTGAAGTTTCTTTTAAATTGGCTATAATTCAGAAACCTTTGTTATTAGCAACATCGGTGGCCATTAATTGAACAACAGCCAGCAACTTAAAGGGTTAGTTCACCCAAAAATTCTGTCATTTATTACTCACCCTCATGTCGTTCCACACCCGTAAGACCTTCGGAACACAAATTAAGATATTTTGATTAAATCCGATGGCTCAGTGAGGCCTGCATCGCCAGCAATGACACTTCCTCTCTCAAGATCCATAAAGGTACTAAAACATATTTAAAACAATTCATGTGAGTACAGTGGTTCTATCTTAATATTATAAAGTGAAGAGAATACTTTTTGTGTGCCAAAAAAACAAAATAATGACTTTTCAACAATATAGTTGTTACGTGACGTGTGTAGATGAAGGCACAAGGATGAAGGAGAGTACATGGAGTAGAATTTAATGATAGAAACAGGCAGGAGACTCAAAATACACATCCAACATAAACAAGAACGGACAAGGAATGATAGAAAAAACACAGGGTATATATACAGGACTCAAACAAATTAACTAATGAGGGCGATAATGAACACAGGTGGAAACTAATTACATAATTAACAGACTGACAGACAGAACTAGGTCAAACTAAGGAATACCACAATGAACATGTAACAATAATGATGGGCGATTTCAAAACACTGCTTCGGAGCTTTACGAATCAAATCAGTAATTCGGATCTCCTATCAAACAGCTCGTGAAATCATGTGACTTTGGCGCTCTGAGTCACTGATTCGATTCGTGAAGCTCCGAAGCAGTGTTTTGAAATCGATCATCACTATGTTGTTGAAAAGTCATTGTTTTTTTTGGCGCACAAAAAGTATTCTCGTTGCTTTATAATATTAACATAGACCACTGTACTCACATGAACTGTTTTAAATATGTTTTTAGTACCTTTATGGATCTTGAGAGAGGGTGAACTAACCCTTTAGCTTGTGCTTGTAACGTACAAGAGACGATTCAAGGCCCCGATACCCACAGCAAAGTTCTTTCTCATTCTTTAAGAAATTAAAAGAAGTTGGAAATACCTTAACAGCGATATACTGTTAACAAACATCCCAACTCTGCGACATTTAAATATGTAAATATGTGATGCATGCTTTCCTCTCAATAACAAGAACGCACAAAAATGACAGTGTTGAGAAAACGTACTCGGTTACTAACGTAACCTCGGTTCCCTGAGATACGGAACGAGTACTGCATATGGGGAAAGGTCTCCCTTTTTCCCCGCTGCTGAAGCCTTTTTCAATAACGCAGTGTAACTGCATCGTCATTGGTTCACTCATAGACAAGTTGTTGAACCAATGACGACGCGGCATAGCTGCGCGGCCTATGGCGACAAAGCGTGCGAATATTCACGCCGAAATGGGCGGGGTTACGGGCTATATAAGCAAGCGTTTCGCCATAGGATTTCAGTGTAATCGACTGAAGCGACGACCCTGAAGCCGCAGCCTCGTGGCACGGCAAGTGACGCATTACTCGTTCCGTATCTCAGGGAACCGAGGTTACGTTAGTAACTGAGTACGTTCCCTTTCGATACTTCACTCGTACTGCGTATGGGGAACGAATTCAACCACGCCGTGCCACTGGGAACGATACAGCCTGAATTTGGACACATGGAAGGGGGTCCAAGAAAACAAGTGAGAAGGCAAAGCCTTAATCGAACCCTCTGGTTACACTTAAGGAAATAATTCCTGGGGTTGTGTGAGGCGGAACTCACTAGAGGCCGCTAAATCACACTGAAAGAACCCGAGCTTGCAAGGTCGGGACATCGAGATGATAGAATCTGACAAAAGTGGACGGCGAAGACCAGCCGGCCGCCTCACAGATGTCTTGAATGGAAACTCCATTGGACCAAGCCCACGAGGAAGCCATTCCTCTAGTGGAGTGGGCCCTGACTCCTATGGGGCAGTCTGCACCCAGTGAGGAGTAGCACAGGTTAATAGCGTCCACTATCCAACGGGAGAGGCGCTGTTTTGAGACCGGAGACCCCTTGGTGCGGCCACCAAAACAAACGCTCCGCGTTTGAACCACGTGGGGTCCATCCAAGGTTTCAGAGCTAGAAGACAGGCCTGATTGACCTTGAGACATAAGCGGCCGTGCCGCCAGGCGCTGGGAGGAACCCGGAACTTCAACCAGTACTGAAGAGGCCGCATCCGAAGAAGGCCGAGCTGCAGCACCGGGGAGGCGGAAGCCATCAGCCCTAGTAGCCTCTGGTTAAACTTCAGAGGGAGACAGGCTTTGTTCTTGATTGAGGCCGCGAGCTGCTGAATCGCTAGAGCACGCTCCGGCGAGACTACTGCCGACATACGGACTGAGTCGAAAACTGCCCCCAGAAACGAAATTCGCTGGGTGGGGCACAGCGAGCTCTTGGCTAGGTTGACCCTGAGACCCAGACATTGTAAATGGCTGAGGAGCACGGATCTGTGGTGTTCCAGCTCGACTCGCGAACAGGCTAGGATGAGCCAGTCGTCGAGATAATTCAGGACCCGGATTCCCATCTGCCTCATCGTTCTGTTTGCCTGAGAGAGGAGGTCCCGTCTCAGGGGAATAGGCCACGGGGCTCTCAGGGAGAGCTTGAACAGCTCCGAGGACCAAACCTGGTTCCTCCAGAGCGGGGATACCAGAAGGACTCTGTGTTGGTCTTCTCTGATGCGCCTGATAACCTGAGGGATCAGTGCGATCGGAGGAAAGGCGTAAAGGCGGTGAGGGCGGAGCGGTGCGTCATGTGAAGGCGGGCGGAATACGGAGCGCGCCACGACTTCGTGAGCTCCCCGTGGACCTCGGGAAAAAAGGGCGCTGAGCGCTGGCGAGGTGCTTGGTGGCGGCCTGGCAGGAACCATTCCTCCAGGCGGCTGCAAGACGGCTCCTCTGGAGGGGCCCATTCGAGGTCCAGCTCTTCCACAGCTCTGGACAGGACGCGGAAAAGCTCGGCATCCATGCCCTGGCCGTGCTCAACGGGTTCCAAGGGAGGCGGAGCAGTGTCTTCCGGCTCGCCAGCCCATGCTTCTGCTTCGGAAGCCGCAAGTGACATGGAGTCATCCTGCTCGTCGTCTGTTCCTCCAAATGAGACGAGGTCACTTGCTTCGGCAGAGGGACGCTGCTCAGGGCGGGAGAACGGGACGGGAGATGGTTCCCTCGGAGGAGAAAGCGAGGCACGCGGGGGCTGGGCCGGCGTGAGCTCGTCTGACTCCGGGCGCTGAATCGCTCTACCCCACTGTCTCTTCCTGGCCGGTTCGCGTGAGGAAGAAGACGGGAGGGCGCGAGCGGCGAGATCGCCTTCCGTGAAGAAGGCGACCCGCGAGAGCAGGGAACTGAGACTCATGTACTCGCAGTCCCCAGCAAGCGCGCCGTCCGCATGGGGCTTGCCCAGGCAGGCGACGCACTCGGCGTGACCGTCGCTATCGTGCAGGGGGGCCCTGCACGTAGCACATGAGTGATGGGGCATCGTGAGACGCCGGTGACGTGAAAACGGCAGTTGGGTGGCTCTTTAGAGCGGCGAGGACCGCGGAAGCTCTTTTAGGAGCGGTGAAAACCGCTGAAATCGCTCTTTTAGAACGTCGTTAAGCCGCCGGTGAAGCTCTCAGGCGGCGCGCCGGATGGCGGCAGGGTACACACAGGAAGCGGCCGGGAGCGGGAAGCGGCGGCTCAACGACGGCGCTGAAGCTGCAGTCAGTGAGGGCGCCGGCGCTGTCCTCAACCGGCGAGTCCAGGCGAGTCCGCTGCGGGAGCCTCTTCAGATGGCGGCGAGAGCTGTCAGGAAGGCGGCAAGCTTCTTCGGCTTCAGGCGGAGATCAGCGAAGAGATGTAGAGGTCGTCGCTGAAGGAGAAAACACTGAAATCCTATGGCGAAATGCCTGCTTATATAGCCCGTAACCCCGCCCATTTCGGCGGGAATATTCGCGCGCTTTGTCGTCATAGGCCGCGCAGCTATGCCGCGTCGTCATTGGTTCAACAACTTGTCTATGAGTGAACCAATGACGATGCAGTTACACTGCGTTATTGAAAAAGGCTTCAGCAGCGGGGAAAAAGGGAGACCTTTCCCCATACGCAGTACGAGTGAAGTATCGAAAGGGAACAGCAGTTAAGAAAGCATCTGATAGTGATGTGGGTAAAATTACACTGTTATTATAGTTTGATTATAATGTATATTTGAAACTATATAGATCTGGCTATGTGAGACTATAGTTTGAATTAATCCATTTTCTTTGCATTACACTGACATTACTGTACAGAAAAGCTTGGTAACACATTACAGTAAGGTTCATTAGTTAACAATAGTTAACTACATCAGTTAACATGAACTAATAATGAACTGCACTTCTACAGCATTTATTAATCTTTGTTAATGTTAATTTCAACGTTTACTAATACATTATTACAATCTTGTTAACATTATTTAATGCACTGTGAACTAACATGAACAAACAATGAACAGCTGGATTTTCATTAACTAACGTTAACGAAGATTAGTAAATACAGTAACAAATATATTGCTCATAGTTAGTTCATGTTAGTGAATACATTAACTAATGTTTAACTAATGAACCTTATTGTAAAGTGTTACTAAAAGCTCTTTCGTCATTATCCTGAACATTGTATAAGCATTCATTTCTTGTGGCATAGAATGAAACTGAGACTCTTGGGAGAGCATGTAACCATAACATCCTTTTGATTTTCGCGGTAAAAACAGTCTACAGCTTTTCATAGATGACCTAGGAGGTCGGGGATGAACGAAAGTCTTTCTTATAAGCTGTCCACACACTGGCAATATAAAAGCTATTAATAATATATATTTTTTTTTACATATAGTCCTTTTAACTAAATATTAGCTATGTTTCCATCCACCTATTTTTATGTGCATTTTGGGATATTGCATAAAAAAAAAACGCTGGATGGAAAGGCCAAGATGCGCATAAATTCTAAAAATGTACATAAAAAAAACGTATGCACTCAAATGAGTAGGATACATTTTTTATGCGACGCGAAAATATGCACATAAACTATGATGGAAACACTTTTACCGAATAAATTCCTCGATGCGCATCAAAAAAGACAATGTGACTTTACAGTGTGACAGCATAACTGGACTAACCAGCGGACCGATCTCGTTGCATAGCATCTGAAATGCTGTTTTTGGTCATTCTGTAATGCTTGAGCAAATGTTTGTTACGGTTGCTGGTGTATAAAGCACACGACGAGGAGAAATATACATAAACAAGTCTTTTACTGGAATATCCACAGGAGAATACAGGAACAGGCAGGAACATTCACCAAACAATACAAGTACAATACCAGACCACACAGGACTGGAAACACAGGGCTTATATACAAGGGATAACAAGCAGGGTGATAAGGAACAGCTGGGTGTGATGATTAGTTGTTATGGTGAATGACTAGTGGCGGGAAATAGAACAACAACAAGTCCAGAGTGAGTCCAAAACAGAGTGCACATGTAACATATCGCCACCTCCCGGAAAGGCGCGTCCTCGCGCCGTGGAGAGGGGAAGAAGAAATGGATGGTGCTGATGGTGTAGGAGGCGGTTCGGGAGGCGGACGGCTATCTTGGGAGGAGGCGAAGTGCAGGAGTCCAGGGAGGTGCTGATGGAGGAGAAATCCAGGGAAGTACAGGTGGTGAAGTCCAGGGAGCAGAGGAGACCAGATGTTGCTCCAGGCCACAACCAGGACGGCGACCCAAGGCGGCGTTGCTGGAGGGAGGAGCCGAGGTGGTGAAGCGTTCCAAACCACCTTGGGGAGGCGTGGAAGCAGCGCCGCCGATGAAGAGGGACCCTTAGGCGAAGACAGAGAGCCGAAGGAGCGGAGTGATGCCGATGACCTCTGAGTCCGCGACGACGTCCTCGTGACGGCCCCCCGAGGCAGCAGCAGTGTACCGGAGGGCTGAGGTGGAGCTGGACCAACTGAGGGCCGAGGCGGAGTCTGAGGGAAGGCGGAGCCCAACGGAGCCGTAGGGGTGGAGGGTCGGAGAAACTCGAACGACCCGTAAGTCCGTGGCGAAGTGCTGGCGATGACTGACCCAGGCGGAGTCGCAGGACCAAGGGAGTCCAGTGGAGCCGAAAGCTCGATGGTCACTGCTGTAGATGAGGGTGGCAGGAGCAGAGGCGGAGGAGTCAGGATGATGAGTCGAGGTGGAATGACGTGATCTGAGGCTGGAGGTGGAGCCACAGGATCCTCATTGCCTGAGGCTGGCTCACAGCAGGCCCCTGGTGTAGCCACGCCACTGAGAGGAGGCTGGAGTAGAGCTGAGGGCGTGATGTGAGACAGTGAAGGCTGGGTAGCAGGCAAGGTTGTGGGCTGGAGAACAGGCAGAAAAGCAGAGGGACTAGGACAAACAAAGTCATTAACGGGGTTTTGGAGAGGAGGTGGGAGAGGGAAGCTGGGTGGGACCATTTCATCCAAAATGAAAATGACAGTCTCAGGAGGTACTAACGCAGGTAAGGAATCTTCTTCAAAGTCATAATGGTCTATAGTGCTTGCCTGGAACTCACTCTCAGTGGCAGGAGTGTGGGCAGGGCTCCCATCCAACCACTCGTGTTCCACACGGTCTCCCTCGGCGATGGTAGCAGCAGACTCACACACCTGGTCAGACACGCTGGGCTCCGTCTCCGCGGCGATGTTACGCTCAGTCGTTCCACTCATCGCTGGCTCTTGCATCGCGGTGGAGGCGGGCTCTCTGTCTTCGGTGGCGCTGCGCTGTCTTTCCACACCGTCAGAGGGTTCCTGGCTGGGCACTGGAGTGGGAGTGGGACTGGCGTCGTTATCGTAGAAGCCCACGGTCATTGACGATCCACAGGACGCCAGTACCCACTCCACGTATTCAGGGAAGCTCCCTCGAGGTCCTTCCCCAGACAGCAGCGCTTTGGTGGCGGTGTTCAGGCCGGCAAACAGAAAGTTGCAAAGGCTGCTGTCCGGGAAATGTGTCGATGGTGCTAGGAACAGAAAGTCATTCAGATGTTCCTCGAGGGAGCGGTCCTTCTGCTCAAGGCAGATTAACAGAAATGCGGGTGTGTACATAGTGACGGGGAAGAGGAGTGAAACACGAAAAACACTGAGACGGAAAAAAAACAAAACACTAAACACGCCGCAATCTGTTTGACTGTTTCGGTCCGGTATTCTGTTACGGTTGCTGGTGTATAAAGCACACGACGAGGAGAAATATACATAAACAAGTCTTTTACTGGAATATCCACAGGAGAATACAGGAACAGGCAGGAACATTCACCAAACAATACAAGTACAATACTGGACCACACAGGACTGGAAACACAGGGCTTATATACAAGGGATAACAAGCAGGGTGATAAGGAACAACTGGGTGTGATGATTAGTTGCTATGGTGAATGACTAGTGGCGGGAAATAGAACAACAACAAGTCCAGAGTGAGTCCAAAACAGAGTGCACATGTAACAGTTTTATGCTATATTATAAATGTGCGCATAAGTTAAATACGCAACTTTGGATGGAAACATACCTATTGTCACAGATGTTTCTCCAGCATCATTAGAAGAAATAAAAGTAGACTCAAATGAGACAAATGCTGACATGAAATACAAATATAAAGCCATAAAATGAATGTGGATCAGAATTATTATTAATTAAATCAGTATGATGAAGTAAATCTAAAACTAAAACTATTAGAAATAATTTTTGTTAGCTGAAATAATACATAAATATTAGATGGAAAACTTAAATGAAAATTAGAAATGTTCCCTTGGCAACTAACTGAAATAAGTTAAGTTGAAGTACTGAAATTGCTAAAATTGAAATAAAAATAAAGCTAATTAAAAATATATATTTAAAAAACTAATTAAAATGACTAAAGCACATAACTAAAACTTAAACTAGATAAAAATTAAACCTAAAAATATAAAGATTTAAGATAATTCAAAATATTAATAAAATAAAAATTAAATTAAATAACTGATGTGGATGGCATAGCTGAGATTATTTGGGTTTTACAACAATTTGATGAGAAATATTAAATTCATATTTAGGTCTGTTTCTTTTGATTGCAGACTTTGGTGTCTTGGGAGATATGAGCACAGTTTGAGACGTTGAGAACATTTCTGAAACTCTAGAGAATATACATGAGTATACAATAGATAAAAAAAAAAAAAAATGAGAAGTAGTAGGCCAAAATGACACCTTCAGCCTATCTCTGAGTCTATATTTTGTTGGGTAATAGCAAAGACTCTAGATATAGAAAGACTAATAGGTTAACTCCTATTAGTTATGAATGGGAGAAACTGCAATGCGGAATATGGCGAAATAAGTCCCGCCTTCTAAGTAAAAGAGCCAATCGTTGATTGATAAAGTCATGCATCATTGCAGCTGCCGTTAGAAGCTCCAGTTCTCAAAGAAACCTGAGAGACTCGCTCTTAGGACTGCACATGTGCATTGGCTCATCTAGCCTGAAAAATAAGCTTTTTTAACGCTATTTAAGCATAAGAAACAACATTTATGGAAAAGTTAATGTCATATTTTATTGCTGATTGGAAATATGTTATTTAATTGTGAGGTCGCCAAGCATGTTTTTGAGATTTCTGGATTCCCCCATTCAAGTAGATAGGACTTGGCCTTAAATGCCTGAATTAGCTGCCCAGAGGAGTTGCAAATAGCCACAGAGTGAACAGACTTCCCTAAAGGGGCTTTGGTAATAGTACACTGTGATGATATCTACTTATAAGGACGCTTCTTTAAACTAAAATGACAAATGGATTGGCAAAAAATTGCTGGTCCACTTGAAATGTGACAACTGGTATAGGTTTTTGCAGCATAGTCTCCATTTACTCTTCATTTATTTGAATTGATGTCTAAGAGAAATATTTGAGACCTTAACAAGATTTCATTTGTGATTTTCTTTGAGAATAATCTTATCTACATGTGTTTATGTTACAGTGTTGCAGAGCAGTAGTAAATGGCTGTACCTGGAGAGTGTATGTGAGACAGAAGCAGCATTTATCTGGTCAAATGAATCTCACTTGGACTTGTCTGCTGGTTTTTCACTTGCTCTACAATCAGAAGATGAATCAATGGATGGAACTCTGTCAAGGATGCCACTCACAAACACTCAAAACAGAGTGAGAGTTCAAGGTCTCTCTCCTGGACACGTCTATTTTTTCTCACTGGTTCTTACACGCCCCAGTGGGGCGTCTCAGACACTTGGACCCATTTTTATCGCCAATACAAGTAAGTCTCTACATCTATAGTACCAACACACATTAAAGGAATAGTTTACCCAGAAATTAGCTTTTTTTGTTGGTTTGTTTAATGTTGCAGAGCCAAATCCTCCTCAGAATCTCACAGTGACAGCTGTTAAGTCCAATCTGATTGCAGTGTGGTGGACCGCCCCTGATTCTACCCAGAACGCTCTGTTCAAGCAATACATCTTGCACTGGGTGGATCTATCCTCTGGCAGAGGCCATTCTATTCGGGTGGACAAGACAAATCAGAGTGCTGTGATTGGTGGGTTGAAGGCGTATCATGCTTACAAGATCACAGTTTTGACTGTCACAGCTCAAGATGTGGAAAGCAATGACAGTATGTCCAAGACTGTCATTACAGGTAGGTTTTGCAAAAAAAAGTGTGTAGGATAGGAGATACTGAGGGGTGAATTCACTTCTGTGTGCAGTATTTCCATTCAAAACTATATGCCTCATAAACATGCCAACCATAGCTCAACTTAATAAAAACACTAAACACACAATAACACTGTGCAATGCTTATTTAAATTAATTGATATTCTTATCTCAGCAAACTCACCTATTGTGTGCCAATGAAGCTGCTGGGTTTTTATTTAAAAAATGGGGCAAAAGGCACAATATTTATACAAATACTTTAGCTAAAATAATGTTTTTAATAATGTCTAAGTTAATACTTGTTCAAAACAATCACTTTAACAAAGTTTGTACTATTTTCGGTTTATTTTGATAAAAGTATTCATTTTTGTTCAATAAATACACTGCCATTAAAATGTTAATATAAAATATATATTTTAAAAATACAGAAACAAAATTATTTTAAAAAGTAAAGATTCTGAAAGCATTGAAGGAGATCCCATAATAATTTATTTTACAGTAGTAACAATAAATGATATTTTATTATATGATATGATTAATATACACTACCGTTCAAAAGTTTGGGGTCTGTAAGATTTTTTAATGTTTTAAAAGAAGTATCTTCTGCTCACCAAGCCTGCATTTATATGATTAAAAATACAAACAAAAACAGTAATATTGTGAAATATTATTCCAATTTAAAACAGCTGTTTTCTATGTCAATATACAGTAAAGTGTAATTTATTCCTGTGATCAAAGCTGAATTTTCAGCATCATTACTTCAGTCTTCAGTGTCACATGATCCTTCAGAAATTAATCTAATATGATGTTTTGATGCTCAAGAAACATTCATTATTATTATCAATGTTGAAAACAGTTGTGTACAATTTTTTTTTCAAAATTATTTGAAGAATAGAAAGTTCAAAAGAACAGCATTTATTTAAAATAGAATATTTTCTAACATTATAATTGTCTTTACTGTAACTTTTGATCAGTTTAACTCATCCTTGATTAATAAAAGTATTGATTCATTTTATTTCTATCCCCCAAAAATAAAATTAAAATTCTTACTGACCCCAAACTTTTGAACGGTAGTGTTTAATGTTACAAAAGATTTAGATTTCAGACAAATGCTGTTCTTTTGAACTTTCTATTCATCATAGCATCATGAAATAAAAATGTAAATAACTGTTTTCAACATTGATAATAATCATAAATGTTTCTTGAGCATCAAATCATCATATTAGATTGATTTCTGAAGGATCATGTGATACTGAAGACTGGAGTAATGATGCTGAAAATCAGCTTTGATCACAGGAATAAATTACACTTTACTGTATACTGACATAGAAAACAGCTGTTTAAAATTAGAATAATATTTCACAATATTACTGATTTTGTTTGTATTTTCAATCAAATAAATGCAGGCTTGGAGAGCAGAATATACTTCTTTTAAAACATTAAAAAATCTTACTGACCCTAAACTTTTGAACGGTAGTGTATTTTTAAATATGGTTTCATTATAAATATGGTGATTATCTCTAATGTGGACACCCAACTTGATATTTACCCTCTTAATCTAACCATGTCATGTCAACAAATGGAAAAGTCAGCCAGCTGTTTATTATAATGTTAATTATTGTATCTTTAGCCCCAATAACAAATGCGCTTTTTACCCCAAATACCATACTTTTACATATTCTTCTGTTATTATATATTGTGTCAAAATATGTTCAATAATTTTAGTGATTCTCATATGCTACTTAAATCTACAATATTTAAAAAAACATTAAATATTACATCAGTTTAGTGCAGAATCAACTTTGTGTCCACGATCGCATCGAGGATCAGCCAAATTTCAACGTGCATCTTGAAAAGCGAATGTTTTGGAAAGTGCTGCGGCAAGTTTTTGTGCCATCTAGTGGTTCTGAGGAAAATAAAATCAAATGCGCCTTTTACCCGGTGCACCTTTAGCCCCGTTGTACCCTGTGTGTGAGGTCCTTGTAAACCCTACCTTAAAGGGACAAAATGTTCCCACAAGAATGGGAAGGACATTTTTGGTCCCCATGAGGAAAACAGCTTATAAATCATACTAAGTGATGTTTTTTGAAAATTTTAAAATGCAGAAGGTTTTCTGTGATGGGTAGAGGTAGGGTTAGGGGATATAAATACTAAATACAATCTGGGCTGTCTTTTTCTATCAATTCTTCAATAGGTAGATCTTGTCTTTCATAAAGGTCGAGGTCAGGGATCTTGGGCTTAAAAAGGTTGGTGACCACCGGTGTAGACAATTCATGCAAATAAGCAGATGCTTATAAATTAATTTTGAATGAATTCCCCCCTCAATTGGTTTTTAATAATTTGGGTTTTCTCACACGGTTATGGAGATCCACATAGATGTTTTTTTTTTGTTGATGTCTGTGTGTTTTAGAGGTTAGTCCTCCACGCAAGGTCTCGCTCAAGGTTGATGCTGTGGGTCTGGAGAACATGACTGTGTGCTGGTGGCCTTCACCTGATGAGGAAGTTGATGAATATTATGTCCGAATAACAAATCAGACCCAAACTAGAGAGTTCTGGTTAAATAGCTCCACCTGCGTCCCTCTTTCACAGCTCAAACCAGGTGGGACATATGAAGTGGGCGTGACTGCAGTGAAGGACAACAACAGAAGCGTACCAGTTACCATACAGCAGACTCTGAGTATGATTTGTTTGTTTTTATCTTCCTTTTACTTATAGGTGCCCTTTTTAGAACTTTTTTTTAAAAGATGTAATATAAGTCTAAGGTGTCCTCTGAATGTGTCTGTGAAGTTTCAGCTCAAAATACCCCATAGATTTTTTTTTATTAATTTTTTTAACTACCTATTTTGGGGCATAATTGGAAATGAGCCGTTTCATGCTGTGTGGCCCCTTTAATTCTCGTGCTCCACGCCCACGGAGCTCACGCTTGTCTTAAACAACATAAAAAAAGTTCAAACAGCTAATATAACCCTCAAAAAAAGTGTTCGTCATGCAGCATGTCTAATCGTGTAAGTACAGTGTTTATTTTGATGTTTATATTTGATTCTGAATGAGTTTGAGGCTGTGCTCCGTGGCTAACGGCTAATGCTACAATGTTGGAGAGATTTATAAAGAATGAAGTTGTGTTTATGAATTATACAGACTGCAAGTGTTTAATAATGAAAATAGTGACGGCTCTTGTCTCCGTGAATACAGTAAGAAACGATGGTAACTTTAACCACATTTAACAGTACATTAGCAACATGCTAACAAAACATTTAGAAAGACAATTTACAAATATCACTAAAAATATCATGTTATCATGAATCATGTCAGTTATTATCGCTCTATCTGCCATTTTTCGCTATTGTCCTTGCTTGCTTACCTAGTCTGATGATTCAGCTGTGCACATCCAGATGTTAATACTGGCTGCCCTTGTGTAATGCCTTGAACATGACGTGGCATATGCAAATATTGGGGGCGTACACCCCGACTGTTACGTAGCAGTCTGTGTTATGTTGAGATTTATGTCGGTGTTATGTTGTCCTGTTCTTCGGAGGTCTTTTAAACAAATGAGATTTATATAAGAAGGAGGAAAAAATTGAGTTTGAGACTCACTGTATGTCTTTTCCAAGTACTGAACTCTTGTTATTTAACTATGCCAAGGTAAATTCAATTTTTTTAATCTAGGGCACCTTTAATTTCCATTTTTAAGCCTCTGCCTCAGCCTATAATATGTATTTTTATGCTTCTTTCAGAACCTGATGGGGTTCAGATAGCTGTCCCATATGCAGTTGGCACACATTCTGTGGTGCTGTTTGTGCAGATGCCCAGAAACAGCATTTATGACGGCATCACAGTTACTCACCAGAACAATCGATCCTGGACACCAGTGTCCAAAGATGGCACCAAAGTGGTAGTCAGCAACCTGAATCCAGGAACGCAGTATAACTTTTATGTGTTTGTGACCAGCAGAGACACAAGCAGTGACGGTTTTGCTTTACCACCTGTGAGGACCTGTGAGAAAACATTTAAGAAACTTTTGCTCTTATTGTTCAAATAAGTACTCAAAAGTTTGGAATCATTACGATTTTTTTGAAATATGTCTCTTCTGCCCACCAAGGCTGCAATTTTTTGATCAAAAATACAGTAAAAATGGTAAAATTGTGAAATATTATTACAATTTAAAATAAATATTTTCTATTAGAATATATTTATTTTAAACATGTAATTTATTCCTGTGATACAAAGCTGAATTTTCAGGATCATTACTGATGGTCTTCAGTGTCACATGATTCTTCAGAAATCATTCTAATATGCTGATTTGCTGCTCAACACTAAGAAATGTTTCTTGAGCACTAATTCAGAAAAAAAAAAATTATTCAGATAGAATGAATTAAATTGATTAAAAGTGACTGTCTTGAGTGTCAAATGATCTTTCAGAAATCATTCTAATATGCTGATTTAGTGCTCTAGAAACATCTCTTATAAAAGCATATAATTTTGATCAAATAAATGCAATTTTTGGTTAGCATGAGATGAGACTAATGATTCCAAATTTTTGACAGATACTGAATATTCAATTGAAACAGCTTACTGCTTATTTTACACTGCACAGTATTTTTTTCTTTACAAAGAGTATACGAAACAATATGATGTATGCAAAAAACGTATGCAAATAATCCTACATTGTTGTCACATGATCTTGTTACATTGCATATTTAAAGGTGCTCTTAGCAATCCTGGGTGGAGTAATTTCCTGTTGACGTTTGAAGTGTTGTCAAACAAAACAGAGGCTAGCTAGACCCTCCCTCCTCCTCCTCCCCCTCCCCCTCCCCTCCGTGCTTCCTGAAACAGTCAGGAACGCTCATTTAAAATCATTCTTGTCGGTTATTGGCTGGAGCGTGTTTATTATGTTTCGTGGTCCAGGCTGCACCAGTTTGTTTTTATTGCCGTTTTCGGAGCTTGTGGCGACTACAGAGACCGCGTTTTTTTACAGTGTGTTCAGGGGACAGGCACTTAGCAGATAGTGAGGAGATGTTTGCTGTATGTGACAAAAAATGTTTTGGCCTAAAAACACGTGACATCGCTTAGAGCACCTTTTAATGCAGCAAGTAGCATCCAGTTATAATCTTGAAAAGAAAAACAGTTGTTTTTCATTTTAGTCTAGTTTTGCACACTACGCATACTCCATGCTTCAAAAATGATATGACTAGAATGGTAGTATGCTATTCCAAAAATAGTTTTAGAGTCTCACTGGTGAAGTACTGAATTTGAATGTCTGTTTATCTATTTACAGGTTTGGCCCCTCCCACTCATGTGCATGCTGGTGTTGTGACTGACAGCTCAATAGAGCTCTTGTGGGACAGGGCTGAGGGGGATGGCCATCATTACGAAGCGCTGTGTATGAACTGTGCTAATACTGTCATGGTATGATCCTATATTTGTGAGTACACATCCTGTGTATGTCTGTTTCTTCTTTTAAGCGACAGATCAGGTTGAAAAAGTTTCTTGAGTGGATGACCGCATACAGCACAGCATTTGATGGAAAAAATGTGCAATACTGATTTGCCACCATCAATGGAATCACCATCACCATTATGAAACTAAAGTGAAATTGTGCACAGAAGATTTAGAAGTCAATGTTTTTTGCTGTCCTTAAACAATAGATACTCAAACGAGGGGAAAATAGTTTGTTTACAACTTTGTTGTGTATGTCTTCTAGGTGCAGAAAGTAGTGGACACTAGAGCAGTTTTTAAAGACGTGATAGCAGGAAAGCTATGCAACTTTTCAGTCCGAACCGAGAAGGAATTTTTCAGAGACAGTCCAGCAGTGATTATCGCCATCAGAGCTGGTAAACATACAATCACACAGGCTTAAGTACTTACACTACCGTTCAAAAGTTTGGGGTCAAAACGTTTTTCCGGATAAGTCTGGAAATCACAGTTTTTGTTCAATCCTGTAATATTTCCAGGAGTTCTATGAACCCTACTTGATCACTTTAATTGCCTTGTGTCTGTTTGTAGCTCCCAGTAAGGTCACCTTGTTGCCTCTGCAGAGGACATCAGCATCTCTCAGTGTGCGCTGGAGGGCAGGCCAGGGGGTCAGTGACTCATTCATCCTGTCCATCAGAAACTCAACCTTTATCCTGCAGACCAATCAGAGTGCGTCTGATGACAGGTGCGGATTTAGATCAGTTATCTGCCCTAAAGATTCGTTCTTTATATGAGAGAGGTTTGGACTGCAGCTTTCTCTCTTTTTAGAACATATCGCTTTGAAAACCTGTTGCCTGGAAGTGTGTATACTGTTGAAGTGAGCAGTGTTAGTGGAGACAGGCGAAGTTTACCTGCTTCTGCAATTGCTAACACACGTGAGTGTTACTACACTGATATATTGGTACAAGACTTAGCAAGAACTTATTGTCTACTCTCTCACATAAATCCACATATTAGCTCTGTTCCAAAACATAGTGCCTTGCTGTATTGACTATATAGACAGCTGCCCTCTAAGGTAGCATGAAACTGGACCTTATAAATGACTCATTTGGAACACTCCACTTAGGCAGCAACTCCATTAGCATTTACTTACAAACATCCTACAAAAAGTGCTCTTCATGTGATGCCAGTTCAACAGAATTTAATGTTAGTGTGCCAATAAAGGATTAGTTCACTCCAGAATTAAAATTTCCTGATAATTTACTCACCCCCATGTCATCCAAGATGTTTATGTCTTTCTTTCTTCAGTCGAAAAGAAATTAAGGTTTTTGAGGAAAACATTCCAGGATTTGTAGATCATGTAGAGCCCTTTGAAGCTGCATTGTAACTGCAATTTGGACCTTCAACCCATTGGTAGCCCTTGAAGTCCACTATATGGAGAAAAATCCTGGGAAAAAAACTTAAAGGTTCCAGCAAACGTCTTTTTAAAAGATGTAATATAAGTCTAAGGTGTCCCCTGAATGTGTCTGTGAAGTTTCAGCTCAAAATAGATTTTTAGATTTTTTTAATTTATTTTTTTAACTGCCTATTTTGGGGCATCATTAACTATGCACCGATATATAGGTTGCGGCCCCTTTAAATCTCCCGCTCCCCCGCCCCCGGAGCTCACGCTTGCCTTGAACAGCATAAACACAGTTTACACAGCTAATATAACCCTCAAAATGGATCTTTACAAAGTGTTCGTCATGCATACTGCATGTATGCGTCAGATTATGTGAGTATTGTATTTATTTGGATGTTTACATTTGATTCTGAATGATTTTGAGGTTTTGCTCCGTGGCTAAAGCTAACATTACACACTGTTGGAGAGATTTATAATAATATTGTTTTTGTGCATTACACAGACTGCAAGTGTTTAAAAATGAAAATATCGACACATTTAACCACATTTAACAGTACATTAGCAACATGCTAACGAAACATTTAGAATGACAATTTACAAATATCACTAAAAATATCATGTCAGGTATTATTGCTCCATCTACCATTTTTCGCTATTGTTCTTGCTTGCTTACCGAGTCTGACGATTCTGCTGTGCAAATCCAGACGTTACAGTTTTTTACAGACGCTAGGACACATTTTTCAATACTTACGTCACTTTTGCAAAACTCTTCACACAGTGAGCACAACAGAAGTCTATGTGGGCTAAACTGAGCATCAATCATCATTGCTTTGGCACAAAATGCATTCAGTGACTACATCTCTCAAATTTCATCAATTCTTTTCTCACTCAGACACAACAACTGCCAAAACTCTTTGTACGTACAGGCCAATTTGCACATGCTTACATACTGTTTTCAAAACTGTTAAACTTATGTTCAAAACAATAACATACTGTAATACAAAACTGAATAGGACAGCAATTTGCTACATTTCTACAGTTATATTGTAATGAAATATATGCTGAATCTAAAAAATCAAATACTATCAAAGCAATTAGATGAAACTGAACACCTACACATAAGCATTCATTTTTCAATTTCATTATCATCCATTCAAAGAGGAAAACTTCTGAATAATTTTGTACTGTTATGTAAACAAGGTTCATGTAACAAACTGCAGTGAATTATAAACAATAGACAGTGTTATTCTTGTTTTTTACAGCATAAGAAATTTTACAAAAGAAAACGTATAATGATACCTAATGTCAGTGTTTTCTAGGTCAGTATTTTATGACTGATAAAGTGTGTTTGCTGGGTGAAAACCTTTGCTAATGTTCTCGAAGAATTAGTCTATTTGAGACATGAATGAAGTGTTTTGGTAGATTTAGTGCATTTTGAATGTGAAATTAACTGCTGTGCCAAGATGAAAGTTGGTTAGGAGAACTGTGTGAAGAGTTTTGAAAAAGTTGCCTAAGTATTGAGAAATGTGTCCTAACGATTGTAAAAAACTGTAATACTGGCTGCCCTTGTCTAATGCCTTTCATAATGTTAGGAACATAGGCTGGCATATGCAAATATTGGGGGGGTACACCCCGACTGTTACATAACAGACGGTGTTATATTGAGATTCGCCTGTTCTTCGGAGGTCTTTTAAACAAATGAGATTTATATAAGAAGGAGGAAACAATGGAGTTTGAGACTCACTGTAAGTCATTTCCATGTACTGAACTCTTGTTATTTAACTATGCCAATATAAATTCAATTTTTAATTCTTGGGTACCTTTAATTTCTTTTCGACTAAAGAAAAAAAAAGATCTTGGATGACATGGGGGTCAGTAAATTATCAAGAAATTTTAATTCCTAATCCTTTAAGCTGAAGAGATAATCCAGTAAACATAAAAATATATAGCATATATTGGGTTTAAATCTGTTTATCAATAGTTTTAGGTAAAACGTTTAAAAGTTTAAGGTTGTTAAAGGAATAGTTCACCCCATCATCCATTCATCATAAACGTAATCCATACAACTCCAATATTACAGTTATTCTCAATCGCTTTGGTGCATTTCTCACATCACTATTTACATTTGCACAACAGTTAATGCAGTTCTCAAAACAATTAGTACAAACTGCAAAACCTAGTTGATAACCTGCAAAAGCATGTCACTTGCTCAAAATGGATAGGTCATTCCTAAAAAGCAAGTATTCATGTCAATGAAAGTGTCAGTGTCATGAAGATGAAAAGTCCTGACACCATTGTTTATGAACAAGATATTCAAATGGCTTTGTCATGTTTTCATTATGACAGTTTACTCTGTCAATGTTTTCCAATGCAAAAAAAGTCAGATCTTGGTGACTGTAACGAAGGCAGGACTCAGAGTAAGATCCAACTGCAGCGTTTTATTAGAAGTGAGCGTGGTCGTTCAGGCAGGGTCAAACAGGAACAAACAGGAGCAATAAGGAACAGGCAGAGTCGTAGTCAGGGTACAGGCAAGGATCGAGGCAGGCAGCAATGGGTCGTAAAACAGGAATCAGGCAAAATCAATCACAGACAGGCAAACAGGATACAAGGAAACGCTCAGAAATGTGACACAAGTGACAACAAGACTTCGCCATCAGGTGATGAGTGTGTGAGTCTTTTATAGTGCAGGTAATGCATGGCAGCTGGGTGTGGTGATTAGTGTAGTGATTGGTGGAGTGAGTGCAGGTGATTGGCAGAGAGGATTATGGGGAATGTAGTCCAGGAAGTGACAGGAACTGACGGTGATCGTGACATAACGCCCCCCTCCCGGAAGGCGCATCCTCGCGGCGTAAAAGGAACAGCTAGGGAGGGAGGGTGGGTGCATTGGAGACCTGCATGCAGACAGGAACGGGGTCCCCAATGCAGGTCCAGGAACTCTGGCAACCATGGCGAGTCCGGAGTGTCGGAAAGCCACGGCGGGTCAGGTGGCTCGAGCGGCCACGGCAGGTAAGGCGGCCTGGGTAGCCACGGCAGGTCAGGCGGCCTGGGTAGCCACGGCAGGTCAGGCGGCCTGGGTAGCCACGGCAGGTCAGGCGGCCTGGGTAACCACGGCAGGTCAGGCGGCTTGGGTAACCACGGCAGGTCAGGCGGCTTGGGTAACCACGGCAGGTCAGGCGGCTTGGGTAACCACGGCAGGTCAGGCGGCTTGGGTAACCACGGCAGGTCAGGCGGCTTGAGTAACCACGGCGGGTCAGGGTCCATAAATGGCCAGACTAGTTCAAAGGCAGATGACGGCAGTGGCCGAGCAGGGTCCCCTCCCACAAGCTCCCCACCCCTAGGTATACTGCCCCCCCCCCAAAAAAGTTCTTGGGGAAATCAACGGAGTCATTGGCGGGTTCATGGGCAAGGAGCTCGGGTGGCGCCTGCAGGGCAGATGGCCTGAGCGGTGGTGGCAGGGCCGACCAAGGGTGCTCCATGGCCGTGTCAGTGAGAGCGGGCAGCTCGGTGACGGCCTCCGTGGCCGTGTCAGGGAGAGCGGGCAGCTCGGTGACAGGGAGAGCTAGCAGCTCTGGGATGGGCACAGGCTGTTCTAGATCGGCAGCGAGCCGCTCTGTGACGGCAGCAGGCTCGGGCTGCTCTGGGACGACAGCGGGCTGCTCTGGGACGACAGCGGGCTGCTCTGGGACGACAGCGGGCTGCTCTGGGACGACAGCGGGCTGCTCGGGCTGGCAGACTGCTCCAAAGTCCATAGAGCTCGAGTTTATCCTCAATGCACGCAGGACAGCCAAAACATAAAAAGTGAGCACAGCCCTCTGGGCCAAGACAGGACTGACCAGGAGAGCAGGCTGCTCTGGAGTGGACTCACTGGCTGGAGTGGCCTCTGGAATGGACTCACTGGCTGGAACGCCCCCTACATCCTTACTCATTGCAGGGGCGGCCATCTTGCCCGAGGGCACTGGCAAGGCAGCCACTTTGTCCATTGTGTCCGGGACGCTTGAGAGCGTTGCAACCGGCGAACTTGAGAGCGTTGCAACCAGCGAACTTGAGAGCGTTGCAACCGGCGAACTTGAGAGCGTTGCAACCGGCGAACTTGAGAGCGTTGCAACCGGCGAACTTTAGAGCGTTGCAACCGGCGAACTTTAGAGCGTTGCAACCGGCGAACTTTAGAGCGTTGCAACCGGCGAACTTGAGAGCGAAGCGTTCGGCAGGCTTGAGAGCGAAGCGTCCGGCAGGCTTGAGAGCGAAGCGTCCGGCTGGCTTGAGAGCGAAGCGGGCGGCGAGGACTTGGAGATGCCAGCTGCTCGGACCGTAGTCAGTGGAGGATCAGCCACACTGGAACGCAACCCTCTCCGCTCCCGGACTGATCTACAGACGTGACGTGACTCTGGGTGATCAGCGGCGACGTGACGTTGCTCTGGGCTATCAGCGAAGACGTGACGTGACTCTGGGCGATCAGCGAAGGCGTGACGTTGCTCTGGGCGATCAGCGAAGGCGTGACGTTGCTCTGGGCGATCAGCGAAGGCGTGACGTTGCTCTGGGCGATCAGCGAAGGCGTGACGTTGCTCTGGGCGATCAGCGAAGGCGTGACGTTGCTCTGGGCGATCAGCGAAGGCATGACGTTGCTCTGGGCGATCAGCGAAGGCGTGACGTTGCTCTGGGCGATCAGCGAAGGCGTGACGTTGCTCTGGGCGATCAGCGAAGGCGTGACGTTGCTCTGGGCGATCAGCGAAGGCGTGACGTTGCTCTGGGCGATCAGCGAAGGCGTGACGTTGCTCTGGGCGATCAGCGAAGATGTGACGTGACTCTGGGCGATCAGCGGAGACGTGACGTGGCTCATGAAGATCAACTATGTTTTGACTTGGTGTTGTTGTGGCAGAGTCGTAGTCAGGGTACAGGCAAGGATCGAGGCAGGCAGCAATGGGTCGTAAAACAGGAATCAGGCAAAATCAATCACAGACAGGCAAACAGGATACAAGGAAACGCTCAGAAATGTGACACAAGTGACAACAAGACTTCGCCATCAGGTGATGAGTGTGTGAGTCTTTTATAGTCCAGGTAATGCATGGCAGCTGGGTGTGGTGATTAGTGTAGTGATTGGTGGAGTGAGTGCAGGTGATTGGCAGAGAGGATTATGGGGAATGTAGTCCAGGAAGTGACAGGAACTGACGGTGATCGTGACAGTGACACTACCTGAAAATGCTCAAGACAGCACTATATACTATTTGCACAGCCATTTGAAAAATACAGGAAAGTTACACATTACTGTATTTAGTGAGGTAACTGAGTACAAGACACAGAATTGCAAAGAGCATGTGCAGTAAAAATGTGAAACATACATATTCAAATTTGTTCACAGCATTGTGCAAAAGAAAAAATACACCCTTATTTGCAACAAACATAAACTCCCTTTGGGTAGAGCTGTGCACAACTGTAAACAATATTGCAGTACATATGGCAAATCTTTACTGTAACACTACTGTACACTACAATACACTAAATGTGTGATGCAGTAAAGCTGTATGTCTAAATGTAAAACGTACAGTGACAAGTTCTTGTCCCAATGCAAGCTTCATGTATGACACAATGACAGTAGTGCAGTGCAGATTGTTTAGTGCTGAATTACTGTCCATTTATGCACACTTGTTCTCCCAACGAAATGTTTGAACAATTGAATTTACAGTGGTTCTCCCAACATTTAGCTGCACCCTTCGACCAGCCTCAGCCATTGTGAGGTCGTGATTGACAACATGATCCACAATTGTAGCCCTGATTTCATCAGGGATCTGCCTATATACTTGGCCTCTTCTTCCTCTTCCCCTGTTTTGTCCCCTTCCCCTTCCTCCCCGCACCCTTACCCCTCTTCCACGAGGCTGACCTTCCATTTCTGTGTCACAGTATTGTAGAAATGGTACACACTATGTTCTGCTTGGTTCGTATATGCTTGTAAAGTGGGGGTTTATGGGATTCAGCTCTGACAGTGATTGTAGAGAAGTGGTTTATCATTAGTTGCAACTAATGCTTCACACACCCCTTCTTATCAGTGAAAGTTGAGATTCACTTGAGAGAAATTGTTCAATTTAGTAGACATTTTTTAGGAAAAAAAGATTTAAAAAAATGTGTAAAATTTGCTTGACAGATTTTGACAAATAGTTCAACATTTTTGTATGTAAAGACTCAAGCAATGAAATGAGGACTATTAGTTTTATATGGAATGACTATTCAGCATTCACAAGTATAGTTAATTTTGACTGACATGACATAAGCGAATGATAATGTTATAAAACAGCAGAGAGTTGAATGAAAGCAATTGATGCATGTCCAAAAGCATTTGCAATTTGTTCGAAGGAATGAGAAACTGCTACTATGATGTAAACAAATGACTAAATGTTGTGGAGGTTGAACTAACTGTTGTGCAAATGTAAATAGTGATGTGAGAAATGCACCAAAGCGACTGAGAAAAACGTCTCGGGTTACGAGTGTAACCCTTGTTCCCTGAGTAAGGGAACGAGACGCTACGTCGGATGACGTGATGGGAACCCTCTGTATTTTTGTGTTCGTGAAGCACCTCTGTATCCAACCAATGAAAAGACGCGACGTCAGAGGCGGGTGACGTCACGGATCAGGAAGCTATAAAGCACACCTGAACACAAAGCACGCCAGCTTCTGTAGGTTGTCTGAAGCAAGCGCACCAGGTATGCAGGAGATACGGCCACGTGACGTAGCGTCTCGTTCCCTTACTCAGGGAACAAGGGTTACACTCGTAACCCGAGACGTTCCCTTTCGTGGGAACTATCGACGCTACGTCGGATGACGTGATGGGAACGCAATCCCAACTACGCCGTCTCTCCAAGTGTCTGGCTGCTATCTTGTAGCACCCTGGCCCCCGGAGTGATATTAAGGTGAAGATTGTAAAATCTGATAAAGGTGTGCTGGGATGACCATCCAGCCGCACCACAAATGTCGTCCATAGAGACACCAGATAGAAGAGCTCTGGACGCGGCCATACCTCTCGTGGAGTGAGCCCGCACCATCAAAGGACACGGGCGCCCCACCGTCTCATATGCAAGTGAGATGGCCTCGACCACCCACTTGCTCATCCGCTGTTTAGATGCTGGGCCCCCCTTCTTAGGGGACCCATAACACACAAACAATTGTTCTGTTTTTCTCCACAGGGCAGCTCTGTGGACATATGCATCTAATGCTCTTACAGGGCAAAGCAGATTCTTCCTTTCCTGATCCAAGTTTGCAAAAGGAGGCGGGCAGAAAGCCTCAAGTACAATGGGGCCTGGGACCCTCGTCGGAACCTTTGGAACATAGCCCGGCCTAGTATGCAAAAAGGCTTTCACCATACCAGGCGCAAACTCAAGACAAGATGGAGCTATTGACAGCGCTTGTAAATCACCAATTCTCTTCAAAGAAGAGACGGCCAAGAGAAAGATAGTTTTAAGTGTCAGGAATTTGTCTGACACCTCCTCTATTGGCTCGAAGGGAGCCTCAGCCAGCCCTTGGAGCACAATAGTGAGGTCCCAGGTCGGGGTCTTTGTGCGCACCACAGGCCTCAACCTGAGTGCACCACGGAGGAAGCGTACTACTAGAGGGTCTCGACCCAGCGAGGAGCCCCCTACAGGAATATGATGAGCCGAAATAGCGGCCACATATACTTTCAGCGTGGAAGGGGTTAAACCTTCCGAGAACTTTTCCTGAAGGAACCGAAGCACGTCTGAGACTGAAGAATGGACCGGGTCCAAATTATGTTGTTCACACCACACAGAGAACAATTTCCATTTGTATAAGTACAACTTCCTCGTGGAGGGAGCTCTGGAATGAAGGATGGTCTCCACAACCTCAGTTGGGAGACCAGATCCTATGAGCCTTGCCCCCTCAGGGGCCAGGCCCACAGTTTCCACATTTCTGGGCGGGGATGGAGAATCGTGCCGCCCACTTGAGACAGGAGATCCTGCCTGAGGGGAAGCTCTAAGGGAGAGCCGTGCAGAAGAGACATTATGTCCGAAAACCATATTCTGGTCGGCCAGTAAGGGGCCACCAATATTAGGTCGACCTTCTCCTGGCGAACCTTTTCCAGAACTCCCGGGAGCATTGAGACTGGGGGAAATGCATACAGACGTAGCCTCGGCCACGTCTGTAGCATGGCATCCAGCCCTAGAGGTGCTGGGTGCTGAAGTGAGTACCACAGAGGACACTGAGCTGACTCCTCTGTGGCAAAAAGATCGACTTGAGCTCGACCGAAAGTTTTCCATATTAACTCCACCACCTTGGTGTGGAGTTTCCATTCCCCGATCTCGCGCCCTGCCTCGACAGGGCGTCCGCTCCCACATTCAACCGCCCGGGGATGTAGGCTGCTCTCAGCGAGAGGAGCTTTCCCTGGGACCAGAGGAGGATGCGACTGGCCAACTTTGATAATGGGCGAGACCGCAAACCCCCTGATGGTTGATATACGAGACCACCGTAGTGTTGTCCGTTCGGACCAGCACATGATGGTCTCTCAGGTCGGGGAGGAAGTGTTTCAGTGCAAGAAGCACCGCCATCATCTCCAGCCGATTTATGTGCCAGGAGAGCTGATGGTCCTCCCAAAGACCCTGAGCCGAGCGACCACTCATGATCGCCCCCCAGCCCGTGAGGGAAGCATCTGTCGTAAGCATTACACGACGACCAGAAGTCCCCAGCACGGGTCCCTGGGTTAGGAACCAAGGCTTCTTCCACATGACCAGAGCACGAAGGCATCGCCGCGTGACTTTGATCATGCGAAAAGGATTTCCCCTCGGGGAAAACCCCTTGGTCCTGAGCCACCACTGTAAGGGTCTCATGTGCAGGAGGCCAAAAGTAATGACGTTGGACGCAGCTGCCATCAGACCCAACAGTCTCTGACACTGTTTTACAGTGAGTGACTGGCCTAATTTCACCCCTTTCACGGCCCCGAGAATGGAACTCACACGAGCAGGGGACAACTGCGCCTGCATCGTGGTGGAATCCCAGATTACACCTAAATAGTTTGCAACCTGACTTGGGACCAGCACACTCTTTTTGGCGTTGAGCCTCAGCCCAAGCCTTTTCATGTGCGACAGAACAACATCTCGATGTTGAACTGCCAATTGTTCTGTTTGAGCTAGTATCAACCAATCGTCGATATAGTTCAGCACGCGGATGCCCTGGAGTCTCAGCGGAGCCAGCGCTGCATCCACGCACTTCGTGAACGTGCGGGGTGAGAGGGATAGGCCGAACGGAAGAACCCTGTATTGGTAAGCTTCGCCCCCGAAAGCAAACCTGAGGAACTTCCTGTGTGAAGGATGGATGGATACATGAAAGTATGCGTCTTTCAGATCTATCGCTACAAACCAGTCCTCGGACCTGATCTGAGGGATGATCTGTCTGAGTGTAAGCATTTTGAACTTCAACTTCCTTACTGATCGATTTAACACACGTAAATCTATGATCGGACGCAACCCTCCATCCTTCTTCGGAACAATGAAGTAGCGGCTGTAAAAGCCCGACATTTTGCTGGGAGGGGAAACCCTTTCTATAGCCCCTTTTTGCAAAAGCGTCGTTACTTCTTGCTCCATCACCAGAGACTGCTCTGGGGTTACCACCGTAGGAAGCACCCCATTGAACTTGGGCGGTCGTGAACCGAACTGAATTCTGTAGCCCTGTTCTACCATGAGCAGCACCCACTTCGAAACATTCGGGAGATTTTTCCACTCTTCCAAATATTCTACTAAGGGAACCAGTCTCTCGAGACTGGTCTCTGGTGTTTTTTGAGCACTTGGCTCGTCCATCTGACGCGGCGCACCGGCAGACAGGCGAATCACGTGCTGGCCAACCCTCCTCGGAGGATCGGCGGAGACCGCTGTGCCCTGACGCACGCTGGGTGGCAGGGTTGACAGGACGGTCCCCTGAGGGCACCGGGAGGGACCCGATATCCGAATCCCCCCGGAGGGGCTGCCCTCGAGAGATCCTGCACTATAAAGGTCAGGACCTCTTCTTTGAAGCCTTCCGGGAGATAATGACGGTCCTCAGATCCGTCCTACCTCCGGAAGGCTTCGCCTGTGCCACCCGCCCCGGCCCCCCAAATCTTTGTGGGGGAGCGCGGGAGGCGACACTGGCTCTTTGTTGCACCCTGTGTGCTGAGGAGCTGGCTGTCGGCCGAGGCTGCTCCCGCCCAGCAGCCTCGGGGGGATGAGAGCGGCGGGGAATAATTTTAGAAAATGCCGCTGTCTGCTTTCGTGTCTCCTGAAACCTGTCGACGACAGTTGACACTGCGTCGCCGAACAGGCCATCAGGAGACAGCGGCGCGTCCATGAGAACATTTTTATCTCTCTCCTTGATGTCTGAGAGGTTGAGCCAGAGATGCCTCTCCGTGGCCACCAGGGCTGCCATAGAGCGGCCGATGGATTTGGCCGTCTCCTTGGTGGCCCGGAGAGCTAAATCTGTTGCCTTTCTGAGCTCGTGAATAGCCTCAAAGGACGCTTCCCCAGTGTCATCAATTTCCCCCAGCAGGTCGGCTTGGTATGCCTGTAAGATAGACATGGTATGAAGGCATGCCGCCGCCTGACCTGCCGCCGAATAAGCCTTGCCCACCAAGCTGGAAGTTGTCTTTAGGGGCTTGGTGGGCAGCGTCGGGGTCTTAAGGGACGATGTGGGCTCGGGTGAGAGATGGCTCGCGAGCGTCTCCTCGACCCGAGGCATCGCCCCATAGCCGTGACGTTTCAGCCCAACTATATTGCTATATAGTGACGTCTGCGGGCTGTACAGTCTGTATTGTACTGGCCTCTTCCACGACCTCGACACCTCGGTGTGGAGGTCGGTTATACACGGGAGACCCCGGCGCTGAGGTAGTGACCGCGCGGGAAGAAACCTTTCATCAAGCTTACTTTTTGGTTTATTTTCAGCTTTTTCCGCGGGCCAGTCGATTTTTAACTTTTCTACTGCCCTGGTCACTACCTCTAATAGCTCCTCATAAGCAGGGGATGAGGATGGCGGTTCCTCATCGACGCTCTCCACATCAACCTCCTCGGAGGAAGATATGTTAAGCATCGGTGCCTCTCTTCGGGGGGAAGAAACCGCTACGCGTGCTTCCGCCACCAAAGAAGAGACACTGGGTCTAGCAGGTAAGGGAAGCGATAGGGCAGTGCCCGTCTCTTCCCCCTCTGCTAGATCCATCTGTGAACCCCACGAGTGCAGCCTTCGCTGTGCCTCGGCAACAGCGGGACCAGACCCGCGGGGAACACTCGCCTCGGCGCCCTCCTCAAAGAGCGCCCGGCGAGATCGCAGCACTCTGAGGGTGAGCTGATCGCAGTGTACACAGACGGCTCCCTCGAGAGCCGCCTGTGCATGCTCAACCCCCAGGCATTTCACACACATGTCGTGTGAATCTCCTGTCACTATGTAGCGTGGACAAGGAGGAGTACACTTTTTAAACTGTTGCTGCTTTTCCGCCATAATGCTTTTTGTCTTATTTTTGTGCTTTGAAACTCTTGTCCTCGGACGAAGAGATCACTGTGTGAATATGTATATATATATATCAGACAGACAACAATAAATAAGACAGACAAGATACAGAGAACGCTTGCTGAAGACAACAGAAGCTGGCGTGCTTTGTGTTCAGGTGTGCTTTATAGCTTCCTGATCCGTGACGTCACCCGCCTCTGACGTCGCGTCTTTTCATTGGTTGGATACAGAGGTGCTTCACGAACACAAAAATACAGAGGGTTCCCATCACGTCATCCGACGTAGCGTCAATAGTTCCCACGAAAGGGAACTGTAAATGTCTTCTGAAGTGAATCAGTGGGTTTTGTAAGAAAAATATCCATATTTAAAACTTTATAAACTATAATCACTGCTTCCGGCAACAGCCTTGCGAGCGTTCACAAGAGAGTCGAGTTCCGTTTTTTTTTTTTTTTTTCAGTATTCTTTGAATAGAACGTTTTTTTTTATATAAGCATTTAATTGAAATAGAAATATTTTTACCATTTAAAAATGTTTTTTTCACTGAGCATTGCATTCTGTGAAAGATGTGTGCAATGCTACTCTTGAATTGGCCATAAGAATGTAGAATATCATAGAGACATGAGGGTGGGCTCTTTTTGTTAGGACAGTGTCAAATGCAAACTTCCTGACAGCCTATTTAGTTAAAATTATGCTGATTTGAATTTGGAACAGTTTGTTCTGATGATGCCTTATGAGCAATTATGATGCCTTTAAATCCATCTAGCTCACTACGGTTTGGATCAGCTGTAAACTCACACATGCTCACATTATTATTAATTTTTTTTTTTTTTTTTTGTACCTCAGTTCCAGAACCTCCTGGTGACCTCACTTTCATTGAACAAGAAATGAGCAGAATGTATGTGATATGGACACACCCACCAGGCAGAGTGGATGGTTACAGGGTAGGGTGACTTTTTGATCATCCAATCAGTATCGAGATCTCTATAACATAGGGATTTGGTAGTTGTATATGAGTGTATTTTCACAGTAGATTTTTTGTTTTTTGTTTGATTGTTTGTTTTTATAGACTAAATACTTTTGAATTGACTAAAATTTTGAAGTGGCTATCTGGAATGAGTTATTATAAGTTTGTTTTTCTATCGTAAGCTTGACTAGACTAGTGTTGGCGCCTTTGCACACTTGTTAAAACTTTCATAATGACTGTCTCAGCTGAAATGTAGCCTAGCAACACCCTGTAGCCCCGTGTGCTCAGGTTTCTGCCTTTCTCATTATACATGAGGACCAATCCTTCATTTTACTTCACAAAGAGTGAGAAGGTATTTGTGTGTATGATGTAAAAATACAATTTTGCAAACTTGAGAAGATGTTTTTCATTCAGTGTAAAGTCCCCTTGGAATAACTTGGGTTAAAATGACTTCTCCTATGGTAATGATCTCCCAGTCCTCATTTCCATGGTCACCCCTATGCTAGATTAGCTCTGCCAGCGTCCCAGATCTTTGACTGGGTTATTAACATGATTTTTAATTTTGTTTGTAATTTTATGTACATATTACCATTCAAAAGTTTGGCCCCAGTTTCACAGACAAGGCTTAATACTATTCCCAGACTAAAATGCTTGTTTAAACTGTTTTAACTTGTACTGACATATCTTAAAATATGTCAATGCCTTTGTTTTGTCTCAAGATGCACACCAGCAAAGGTACATTTATAAAAGCTACTTAAAGGATTAGTCCACTTTCAAATAAAATTTTCCTTATAATTTACTCACCCCCATGTCATCCAAGATGTTCATGTCTTTCTTTCTTCATTGGAAAAGAAATTAAGGTTTTTGATGAAAACATTCCAGGATTAGGTGTAAGACATACAGCATAAGCTTTTTGAAGAATACGGACAAGGCGATCATTTGTGTTTATAAAGCATGTACAGTTGTATCTTTTTTTAAATAACTGATCGTTTCGCTAGATAGGACCCTTATTCCTCGTCTGGTATCGTTTAAAGCTCTTTGAAGCTGTACTGAAACTGTCATTTTGACCTTCAACCGTTTGGAGGCCATTGAAGTCCACTATAAGGAAAATAATCCTGGAATGTTTTCATCATAAACCTTAATTTCTTTTCGACTGAAGAAAGAAAGACTTGAACATCTTGGATTACATTGGGGTGAGTAAATTATCAGGAAAATTTTATTTGAAAGTGAACTAATCCTATAAATGCCCTAATTGAATTAAGGCCTAATCCTGGCTTAATCTAAACCCTGTCTGTGAAACCAGGCCTGGGGATAGTAATTTATTTATTTATTCATTTATTTATTTATTTTAAAGAAAAAAAAAGTCTCTTGTGCTCACCAAGGCTCATTTATTTGTTCAAAAATAAAGCAAAAATATTGTGAAATATTTTTACAATTTAAAATGAACTATTTTCTAATTGAATATATTTTAAATGTATTTTATTCCTGTGATGCAAAGCTGATTTTTCAGCATCATTACTCCAGTCTGAATCTTCAAATGATCCTTCAGAAATCACTCTAATGCTGATTTGCTGCTCAACAAACATTTCTTAATATTATCATTTTTGAAAACAGTTGCGATGCTTCATATTTTTGTGGAAACTGACACATTTTTTCAGGAATATTTGCTGAATAGAAAGTTCAAAAGAACAGCACTGATTTGAAGGGGAAAAAAACTATTTTGAAACATTATAAATGTTTACTTTACTTTCAATAGTGATCAATTTAATACATCCTTGATGAATAAAAGTATTAATTTCTTTCAAAAAAAAAAATCTTACAGACCCCAATCTGTTGAACGATATTGTTTGAAGTTTATGCCTATCCTTAATTTATTTGTGTTGCTTGCTTGCTTTCTTTTCATTTGTTCCTCTTTAGTTTCAATATGGCCTCGCAGGTGACCTCCTTCTGCAACACCAGATTGATCTCCATGGAAACAGTGTCAGGATTCATGACCTGACCCCAGGAAGTGATTACAGGTTTGAGATCCAGTCCTTCCTGGGGTCAGATTTCAGCCAGACCATATCCAAAAACATCTCTACTAGTGAGAATCTCTTAGTGATGCTTTCTACATTCAGTATCATTAACAAATACAGATACAAAAAAAATACAATACACAAACACATATTAATAAGAAAAGTCATTCTATGCAATTATATATTTTTTTATTCCAGGGCCAGCAGGTGTATGTTCACTCACTGTGTCTCATGTCAACGTCACGTCAGCCACAGTGGCATGGGAACAAGCTGCTGGCCATTTTGATTTCTATAAAGTGACCATCAATAACAGCTCTCATATCTGGACATTAGACGTGAGTCCACACTTACAGGAGGTCACAGTCAATGGCCTGTGGAGCGGCTGCTCCTACAACACTACTGTACAACGCTTCAGAAACAGCATCAGTGGAACCGCTGCCACGATCACCATACACACAGGTTAGACTGTTACCCAAAATGCACTTTACATGATGAAAGGGTCTAATTCCTCTAAAACTTTTTTAGAACAGTTTCTGATTCGCCTTGCATTGATTTGAACAAATCCAAACTGAATTTAACAATCAATTGAACTGAACTTAACTCAAAATGAAATTATTAATTGCGATTCAGTTGTTAAAATTGAACTGAGCCAATCTGAACTGAATAAAAATGTAATTTAACCAAACTGAAATTAATCAAATTAAACCATTTATTAACATCACTATCATTTCTAATCACTTTTACTTTATGAACATTTCATTGTTGATCATTTTTACTGTATTCTAACATTTCTATTTATTCTAAACTATTTTAGTGTTATTTTCATTGCTATATTTGTATTTTATGGCAATTGCTTGTTTACTTTGAATTGCATTGAATTTATTTGAAAGGTGCTATATTAATTAAGATGGATGGCTGGAAGTGAACCGAATTTAAAGGTGCCCTAGAACTTTAGCCATTTGTAATTAATGACAGGTGGTATTAGTGTGAGTGACTTTTTTCATTCTAGAGAGCATTGATTAGAGGCAGCGTTAAAATAAGCATTGAAAGCTGAAATGCTACAACATAGGGCTTGATGTTAAAGGTGCCCAAGAATGCTTTTTCACAAGATGTAATATAAGTCTAAGGTGTCCCCTGAATGTGTCTGTGAAGTTTCAGCTCAAAATACCCCATAGATTTTTTTTATTCATTTTTTTAACTGCCTATTTTGGGGCATAATTAGAAATGAGCCGATTCAGGGTGTGTGGCCCTTTAAATCTGGTGCTCCACGCCCCAAGAGCTCGCGCTTGCCTTAAAAAACATAAAAAAAAAAGTTCAAACAGCTAATATAACCCTCAAAATGGATCTTTACAAAGTGTTCATCATGCAGCATGTCTAATCGCGTAAGTACAGTGTTTTTTTTTGTTTTTTGTTTACATTTGATTCTGAATGAATTTGAGGCTGTGCTCCGTGGCTAACGGCTAATGCTACACTGTTGGAGAGATTTATATAGAATGAAGTTGTGTTTATGAATTATACAGACTGCAAGTGTTTAAAAATGAAAATAGCGACGGCTCTTGTCTCCGTGAATACAGTAAGAAACGATGGTAACTTTAACCACATTTAACAGTACATTAGCAACATGCTAATGAAACATTTAGAAAGACAATTTACAAATATCACTAAAAATATCATGTTATCATGAATCATGTCAGTTATTATTGCTCCATCTGCCATTTTTCGCTATTGTCCTTGCTTGCTTACCTAATCTGTTGATTCAGCTCTGCACAGATCCAGACGTTCTGCCATTGTCTAATGCCTTTCATAATGGGCTGGCATATGCAAATATTGGGGCGTACACCCCGACTGTTACATAACAGTCGGTGTTATGTTGAGATTTGCCTGTTCTTCGGAGGTCTTTTAAAAAAATGAGATTTATATAAGAAGGAGGAAACAATGGAGTTTGAGACTCACTGTATGTAATTTCCATGTACTGAACTCTTGTTATTTAACTATGCCGAGGTAAATTCAATTTTTGAATCTAGGGCACCTTTAATTTTTAGCATTTGTCTGTCTATAAAATATATACATGCATTTGTTTTTTCTGAACAACCCAAATCTGTGTGTTTCAGTGCCTGCCAGTCCTGAAGGGTTGCGTGTGATCAGCGTGTCACCTCGTGCTTTCTCACTCCGCTGGCTGGCATCACCTGGATGTGATAAGAACTACGTGATCCAACTGCTTCCTGACCATGGCAATATTACCATCAACACCACAGCAAACAGCTACGTCCAGGTACACCCCCCCCCCCACCACCACCACCACACACACCCTGAGTCACTCACAGATCTCTCCCACAGCCATATGCCAGGTGTCAGGTAGAAGAGTATCCGTGTCAGCTGGGCGGAGTGTGTGGAGGAAGGTTGGAGAACAAGAGAGAGAGTGAAAGAGAGAGAGAAGATCATTAATAATAGGTTTAGCATTGGTGGTGGGACTAGTTTGTTTCTGATCACTCACATACCACCGGTTAGTTACCCCGGTCACGCATTCACCAGCTCTCTCTTAGTGAGGGGCCATCATGCCATCCTGTCTTCCCCTGCTGGTTATCTTGTACGCGGGCCTCGGGAACGTTCAGGTAGGCATCAATTGCGTATTTGCATTGCATGGGTTTTGCATTACGTGACATGCTTTACGCTTTACCATATACCAAATTAAATGCTCAAGATAGCAGGGTCGAGTGCCATTCAGAATTGTATTGAGATTTATTTTAAATAACTTCTGTTGAACACAGATGAAGATATTTTAAAGAATGCTGGTAACCAGATAGTTGACGACACCTGTTGACTTCCATAGTATTTTTTTTCCTACTGTGGAAGTCAAAGGCTACCATCATCTGTCTGGTTATCAGCATTCTTTAAAATATCTTCTTTTGTGTTAAACAGAAGAAAGAAACTCATTCAGGTTTGGAACAACTTGAGTATGAGTTTTCATTTTTTGGGTGAACTGTCCCTTTAAAGGGAGACAATTTTGTAATATTCTGAAATTTTCATCCCTGCAAAATAGATTTCTTCTCATAAAAGTTTGCTGAACTCTTACACACTCTCTCTCTCTCTCACACACACACACACACTGTGGTCTATTAGAGAGTGATGGTGAGACGCTACACGACCTTGGAGGAATTCTTGAACTGGCTTGTGTTTCTTTAATACGACGGTTCTACCAAACAAACAAAGACTTGAGTGTGTGATAAATATCACTGTTTATTGACTCGTCTTGTTTGAGCAAGACTTTATGTTTGGAAAGAATTGCCATTTTATGCATTAATTTGTAGAGCATTCATAATTGAAAATCATAACATTTCTGATAAAAGTTGTCATCAACAATTAAAAGTTTCGGTTTGAATCTGGATACTTCCTTTTGTGAATCATTTATATTTTCTTTACAATTTATATGTTCTCCTTACTTTTGGAACTTAGGTAAGTTAAATTGCAAAATTAGTTCTAAGAAAAGCTCTTGCAACATTTGTAAGCAAGTATATTGGTTGATATTTTGTTATTTATTTGCAGTGAAATTCATAGAAGTGTGGATTATTATATATACACGTTATGTAAAGCATGTAAGCATGGATTAGATTTTACCATGTTATCTTGTTTTACTGGTGTTGTCAGGCTATTTTATCCTCGGATCTGATAAGACTATTGTCTTTCTGGAACAAGTGGTGTGACATCACGTACGGTAACTTAGCCTGTCGCTGTTATGTTACTCAACAAACTTTGTGTTTGAGAACATGTGACAAAAGACCACAGGAGATGCATTTATTCAATGATTTTTGTTGAAATTATTTCCAGTAATGGTTATCATTTGAAATGCATGGTAACTCAAGAAGATTTGCTTGCAAAAAGTGTGTCTGTTTGTGGGAGTGTCAGAGGTGCATGGATTATTGATGGTATCTATTCCTTGTGTTTTTGAGGTCGGTTTGATGCATGGTGGTATTTTGGAATAATATTGCGATGTGTTTGATTAATGTTAGTCATTGTCTTCAGTCAGGCAAATCTGTTTATTATCTAGTACTGACTTTTTGGTTTTACCTGAGGTTTATTTTATAGCACATTATGCTTCAGCTTTCTCAGAAGAGACATGACTCAGCAAGATGTTGAGAGATATTACTACATTGTACATTAGTACATTGAAGGCGTACATTTTTATCAGTTCAAGAATGTTAATATTGCTAGGAATCAAACACATGATTTTGGCTTTGTTGGCACTGAAATTTTATGTTTTAAATAAAAAAAAAAAGTTACTATGCTGTTTATAATATTCATTTAAAAACAAAAAACAAATGGTTAAAAACTAGTTGTTAAATATGTTTTTAAAAATAATTTGTTCTCATGTTTATTTTTGTTGTAATGTGTGAGAACGTGTGATTGTGATTTATTGAATCTAATCAGGGTCAATTTGACTTACAACATGAAAATTGTACCCAGAATTCGAACATAATAAGGGGGAAAAAGTAAAAAAAAAAAAAAGTATTTTTATATTATCTAATATAGAAAATTATTATAGAATTCTGTCTTTTAAATCTTTTAATCATCTCTGTTACCATATTTGAGAATGTCCCATGTGTTCATTGTAGATGTAGATATATATTTATCCTGTATATGTATTGTGCATATTCTGTGTTTTAGGCTCAAGTGTCTAGTGTAACCCCTGGAACATCATACACCGTTACGGTCAATGCAGTGGCCTCGTCAGGGTTCAGCTCACCTGTCAGCCGAATACTTGTCACAACTATTGAGTCCTGTAAGTCTGTGTTCCATTTTTAAACTACTATCATCTTTTAATAAAAATGATGCCTTCCTTTGGTTATGTATGTCTATTTTCCCATAGTTCCTATATATTCCTCTAGACTACCTCCCGAGGATTTTATTTGTCAGGTGAAAACATTATATTATTTGTATGGATTTTGCAAAATTCTATTTAATTCTATTTCTATTGAAACATTAAAAATAAAATAAAAATGATTAAAAATATCAATGGCTATGGCAGTATACTTTGAAGTATTTAGGAGTACCATGTAAATTTCATGGTACATGAATGCAGTAATCATTAGGTACCATGATACACATCAAAGTACCATGGTATTACAATCTGATACCATCTCTGTACTAAAGCATTGTTGTGTAAGGGTAGAACCAGTGATGAAAATTGAAAGATGAAACCCTTTGAGATGTTGTACATGAATCTATATGCACTTTTTTTTCCAGTTGAGATGTGTGTATATTTATGTTTGCATAATTGATGCTGATTCCAGTTAGCAGGCTTTAATAGGTCGGTATCAGATTCCTCGGTTGCCGATTTGCTCGTTCCTCTGAGAATGGCATGGACGGGTCATGCTTTCTGATGGCTTTATATTGTTATTCTCCTAAATGGCTGACACCTCCACAACAACAGATAGCTGTTAGCGAGCCGAACGCCTTCTGAAAGACCTTTAAATTTGATAATGACCTGGACGAGCAACAATATCCGTCCCGCTTCATTGAAGAAGATGAGGATATAATGGCAACACAAATGAAAGAAGTGACAATCAATTAAAAATTAATTGTGTGTAAAAACTACATGAAAAAAATTGCTGTAATTAACCAATTAGAATCAAGTATTCAATAAAGCTGTCGTAAAAATAGAATAATATATCAAATGTATCATAAAAATCTCTAATTATTTGTGTGTTTATATGTATGTGTATGTAGTGCCTGCGGCCCCCTCTAAGCCAGAAGGTGAGCGGGTTGGTTCCACTGGAATCCTGCTGTCCTGGCGGATGCCGGTGCCCCTCGACCCCTCAATTCACTCATTTGTCATCAAATACAAGGAGGTGTGTCCATATCCCGACCCTACCTTCACTGAGGTCATCAAGAGCCTGGACATCCCAGAAACCCTCCTAAACACACTGACTCCTGGAGCAACGTACAACATCAAGGTGCATGCTTGATCTTCACACGCATTTCAATAGTTTATGTGATAGCAAATATTCATTCACAAAGTATAATTTAACCACAGCATAGATTTTTACATTATAGAATCAGGATATAGTGTATTTTAAACTGCTCAAAGAATATACACAGCACCATAATAAAATACTGCAGTTTTTTGTTTTGTTTTTTGAACTGTAAAAAGGAACTAAATTGAAATAACAAATGATGCAGACAGTTCTCAGCCTAGCCACAAATGCATTGTTCAGAAAAACTATAAAATTAATTAAAGTGTCAAGAATAGTGGTTTGTGGTTAAAGCTTACCAAGAGGCAGCACACTTCAGTTTCTAAATGTCACAAAAGTACATCCTCAGAAACTACCTGGCAAGTCTATTTTGATGAAATTGCTTGTCCACAGCCACAGAAAGCCCATTAACCATAGGAGCACAAACACAGACATTGACAAAAATATAAATGTTTTAATGATTTGGTCAAAACTATATATATTGAAAGATTTATATTGACTTTATACCAACAAAGATGCATTAAATTGATCGAAAATGACATTAAAGACATTTATAATGCTACAAAATATTTATGTTTTAAATAAACTGTTCTTTTGAACTTTATATTTATCAAAGAATCCTAAAAATTTACACAATAATATTAAACAGCACAACTGATTTCAATATTGATAATAATAAGAAATTAATCTTGAGCACCAAATCAGCATATTTGAATGATTTCTGAAGGATTATGTGACACTGAAGACTAGAGTAATATCTTTCAAAAACATTAAAAAATCTTACCGACACCAAAATTTTGAACTGTAGTGTATATGATGCATAGTAATGCCAAAAAAAAAAAACATGAGGGTGAACTCCACTCATATAGGCTTTTCACACTGCACTGGGTTATCATTGTTCTAAACACCGCTTTTAAGCCCGTGTAAAGGAATGTTTCACACTTATAATTTAGAAGCGGGGTTAGCACTGCTTTTTACCCGTGGTTATGAAGCCCTGCTCCTGAGCAGGGTTAGCACTGCTTTTGCAGTGTTAACCCCGCATTGCGATGCCAAGTTGGGCTAGTGCATTTTCATTTTAAAACAGCGTTTTAAAATGCCATTTAAAACTGCCATTTCCACAGCGTTTCAGAAACGATCTCCGTCTATACTACACGACCGAAAATGCATGTCACATGACTGGGCATGCACGTACAAGTGTAAACAGTTGTGTCTTGCGCATGTAGGCAGCTGCAGTATTAAAAAATGCAGAGTTTAACTGCACAATGGCTGCTAAAAATGACAACAAAGCCAGCAAAGACTGCAGTTTAGTCTCCATGTTATTGTTTACACAGTCATCGATGTCAAGGATACTCAGAGCAAACGTGGGCAGCCACGCCAACTTTTTCAAAAGTTTCCGTTTTCGTCCTTTTGTACTGAAATGCAACTCTGGCGTAAACGCGGGCATAACCGTAGCAAAGCGTATGCGTTTTAAAACGAAAAAGAACTAGTGTAAACGGGACCTTGTACAGTGTTAGAATGTTACAGTTAGATGCTTAAAGGGTTAGTTTACCCAAAAATGAAAATTCTGTCATTAATTACTTATACCCGTAAGACCTTCGTTAATCGTTAAAGGCCTGCATAGGGAGCAATGACATTTCCTCTCTCAAGATCCATAAAGGTACTAAAAACATATTTAAATCGGTTCATGTGAGTACAGTGGTTCAATATTAATATTATAAAGCGACGAGAATATTTTGGTGCGGCAAAAAAAAAAAAAAAAACGACTTATGTAGTGATGGCCGATTTCAAAACACTGCTTCAGGAAGCTTCGGAGCATAATGAATCAGCGTGTCGAATCAGCGGTTCGGAGCGTCAAAGTCACGTGATTTCAGCAGTTTGGTGGTTTGACACGCGATTTGAATCATGATTCGATACACTGATTCAGAACGCTCCGAATCTTCCTGAAGCAGTGTTTTGAAATAGGCCATCACTATATAAGTCGTTATTTTGTATTTTTTGCCGCACCAAAAATATTCTCATCGCTTTATAATATTAATATTGAACCACTGTACTCACATGAACTGATTTGAATATGTTTTTAGTACCTTTATGGATCTAGAGAGAGGAAGTGTCATTGCTCCCTATGGAGGCCTCACTGAGCCATCGGATTTCAACAAAAAATATCTTAATTTGTGTTCTGAAGATCAATTAAGGTTTTACGGGTGTGGAACAACATGTAATTAATGACAGAATTTTCATTTTTGGGTGAACTAACCCTTTAACTACAGACAACCAATAGCATGCCCATATTCAGTCAAGGGAACACTGCGCATTGTATATAAAGAGGAAAGAGAGGGAAAAAAAAAGTCAAATGGTGACAGAAAACAATTTCAATTTGAAAACTCAACAATTTGAGTTTAGAAGAGACCAATGGCACTGACACCACAAATATGCAAATAAGGATGTTAACACTGGGTTTAGGAATGTACAATGTGAAAAGTCAGCTTATGAATACTCAGGATTAATTGTTAACCCCGGGTAAATTATGAGCAGTGTGAAACGTGAAGCAAGATAACCCAGGATTCCATTTACCTGGGGTTTAGAATGACCCAGGGTTAAGTTTTTCAAGTGTGAAAAGCCCTATAATGTGCCTATATTCCAGAGCAGATCTGTCCTAGTACACACTGCTAAACAAATTCAGATGTGACGTCATGAGAAACTACCTCCATACACTCTACAAAGACTTTCAATGTCTAAATATCATGGGAAATTGTATATATTTCCAATTAATTTCCAACTCCAAAGAGCCCCAGGCTTCTTGTTGAGGAATGGTGCAATATTCCACGGTTCTGGGATCTGAATTACACAATTCCCCAAAGAAATGAAGCGCTTCTGAAAGCAAAAGCATGACCTGCTCCTTATTAAGTCCTTCATTTATAGATGTTACTGATATTATATCCACCCCATGTGTATCTGAAATGTTAGAGCCCCCTTTACTTCCCTTTTTAGTGTTTTCTGTTTATTTAATGTCTTTGTGGTGTGGTGTAAGAAACAGCAGCCAGCTAAAACTTTTCTGAAATTGGTTTTCATTAAACTGTAGGGAAGGTCCAGCGTTCAGCAGACACTACTAGATTAACTGTCCATGGGAAAGTTGCCAGTGGCCTCTATTCCATTGATCTCACTTAATAATTTATCAACTGTGAATTATTCATGTCCTACAGAGAACTCTGGATCCACGAGGGATCTCTGTTTTCCCTCATTTGTCTCGTGAATTCATTGGCTGGGTACACCGTGAACTCTGAATTGACTCTCTAAGCTATTGTGCGAGTGTGTGTTTGTATGTGTGACAGTATTTGATGGATCTCTTGTCTGGAGTAGATCATCTTGCATTGGAATCTTCATTCACACTGTTTATATAACCACTTCTGCTAAGTCATGGTGATAAATCAACATGACGTTCTTAAGCTATGTGCGGTCTGAGTATATTGCTTTTGTCATTTCTGTCTTTTCTTTATAGGTTGCAGCAGTAAATAAAGCAGGAACTGGACCTTTTAGCCAATCTCTGTACTACAAAACAGCAGAAGCCCGTAAGCAGGATTCATATATTTCATATAAGCTATTTTCAAAACCCTAGTGCGCTGCTTCAATGCCCAGAGAGGTAAAGTAGCTATACCATCAAAGTTGGCATCTTATCTAAGTGATTTGAAATGGTCTTCATAGACATGGGCAACATGGGCAATATTGTTAATGGTCACAGGTGCAAAACAGAAATGGTTCTCCCCATGTGAAGTGTAGCTTCGTCCACTGGACCGTATCTGGTGCATCCTTTTTAGTTAGATCAGTCAACGAGCTGGTGAGGGCCGAATAATTAGGAACAAACCTCCTATAATATCCCGCCAGCCCGAGGTACTGTCTAACCTCCTTTTTGGTCTTGGGGCGCAGACAGGTCGCAATCGCTGCCGTCTTATCAATTTGGGGACGCACCTGTCCATGCCCCAAGTGGAAGCCCAGATACCTAACTTCCACGCGCACAATCGCACACTTCTTCGGGTTGGCTGTGAGCCCGGCTCCCCTCAGCGATCTCAGGACGGCCCTCAAATGCTGCATATGCCGCTGCCAGTCTTTACTGAAGATGATAATATCGTCCAGATAGGCAGCAGAATATGCACCATGGGGCCGCAAAATTTTATCCATGAGATGCTGAAAGGTAGCCAGTGCCCCGAACAGCCCGAACGGAAGGGTAACAATTGATGTAATCTAAACGGCGTCGTGAAAGCTGTCTTTTCTTTGGATAATGGTGACAAGGGGATCTTCCAATATCCCTTCGTTAAGTCCAGTGTCGAATAAAATCGAGCCGTACCTAGCCGGTCAAGCAACTCGTCCACCCGAGGCATTGGATACGCGTCGAATTTCGACACTGCGTTCACCTCGCAGTAGTCCACACAGAACCGAACCTAGCCGTCCGTCTTTGGAACCAAAACTATCGGGCTCGCCCAGTTATTGCTGGACTCTTCTATTACTCCCATTTCAAGCATAGCCTCTAATTCTGCCTGAACTACATTTTTCTTGTGTTCAGGCAATCTATACGGCCGGCTGCGAACCACCACACCCGGCTCTGTCTCGATGTGGTGCTGAATGAGGTTTGTACGGCCCGGTAGGGGAGAAAACACGTCTGCAAATTCTGCTTGTAACTTGGATAAATCAGTGAGCTGAGAGGGCGAGAGGTGATCTCCCCCCGGGGCCAGAGCGTGGGACTGTTTTTTGATATTCACCTCTGGCCCGAGATCATCCTCTCCGCTAATCACCGTCGCCAGCATCACTGATTCCGCCTCATTCCATTTTTTAAGGAGATTGAGGTGGTAAATCTGACGTGCTCCTCTCCTATCGGAACGCACAACCTCGTAATCGAGCTCACGGACTTGTAACCACAAATGGTCCTTGCCACTTTGCAAGTAATTTCGAGCTTGAAGTGGGAAGCGGGAAGTACTTTATCTCCTGGTGAAAATGTGCGTAAGTTAGTTCGTCTGTCATACAGCTGGCTCTGTCTGTGCTGGGCTTGTAACAAATTCTCCATAGACAGCCGCCCCAACGTGTGGAGTTTTGCTCTCAAGTCCAGCACATACTGAATTTCATTTTTGGCCTGAGATGGTCCGTCCTCCCAAGTCTCTCTTAGGACGTCTAATACCCCACGGGGCTGGCGTCCAAAGAGAAGCTCGAAGGGGGAAAACCCCGTGGAGGCTTGCGGGACCTCTCACACTGCAAATAACAGAGGTTCCAACCACTTATCCCAATTTATGGCGTCCTCTTGAACGAATTTACGAATCATGGATTTAAGCGTGCGATTAAACCGTTCGACCAGCCTGTCCGTTTGTGGGTGAAAGACGCTGGTACGCACGGATTTAATGCCCAACAATTCGTAAAGTTCACGTAATGTGCGTGACATAAACGCTGTGCCTTGATCAGTGAGGATTTCTTTCGGAATCCCCACTCGGGAGATTAAACTAAACAGTGCATCCGCAACACTCTTAGCGGAAATGTTGCGGAGTGGCACTGCTTCAGGATATCGCGTTGCATAATCCACAATGACTAATGCAAAGCGATGCCCTCTTGCTGATCGCTCTAATGGCCCGATGAGGTCCATACCAATTCTTTCGAAGGGGACCTGCATTAATGGGAGGGGGCGCAACGGCGCTTTTGGGGTGGCCGGTGGGTTAACCAACTGACATTCCAGACAAGACGCGCACCACCTGCGCACATTCTCGTGAATGCCCGGCCAAAAGAATCGGGTCATGAGACGATTTAGTGTTGCCGTTTGTCCTAGATGCCCAGCCATCGGATTAGAATGAGCCGCGTGGAAAAGCATTTCCCTGCGGCTCTTTGGAACTAATAATTGTGTCGTATCTTCTTTTGTCTGAGGTTGTATCGAGTGACCCAAGACACTATCTTTTATGATCGCAAAATACGGATAAGAAAGTGGACGCCCAGGCTGGAGAGGCTGACCATCGATGGTGCTGACCTTTTCAAACGCGTTTTTTAGCGTCTCAACGTGAGACTGCTCCAGGGGAAAGTCATCGCGATCTGAAAGAATAAGTCTTCCAATTTCGCTCTGTTTCCCTGAAGCTGAACTCACTGGTCCCTGATCAGTCTCTCCCGCCTGCACTCGCACCTCCTTATCCCGCAATTTTTCCCCCTAAGAGGCATCCGAGCATAAACACCCCAATAATTTATTAAATGCAGGCCAATTCGTACCAAAATTATCGGATGCCGGAGGTGCGGATTAACTGCCACCTCCACGCTATGCTTTTGACCCCTAAAATTGAGTAATGATGGGCACTAACGGATATTTCAGACCTGCCCGCCATTCTTGTGACAGGGAGCGGGTTAAATGGTTGACGCGAAGAGAGGGAGAAGCAGGAGTGGAGTCCGGCCCGGCGGCAGGGAGACCCACCCCCCTGGGCGGGGCTCTTGGTCCATAATACGGGCCTTGTTCAGTTCCACCTTGCCCCCGGGGCGGAACACGTGGCGGGCCGGGCGGACGAGACCTGGGTAGAGGGACAGGTTTAGAGAGAGAGGGGGAATTAAAAGAAGGAGAGAGAGAGAGGCAGATGGTAGGGGTTCGCCGACCCCTTGGCACGCCACCATGTGGTCCTCCGGCAGTTCGATGGCTGAGTCCAGCGACGTGGGGCGGTGGCACTGGACCCACTCGGCGGTTTTCTTGGGGAGCCGAGTGATAAACTGCTCCAGTACCATGCGATCGATAACCAGGTCCACGTCGCTTCCTTCAGCCAGTAGCCATTTGCGGCACGAGTCCCGGAGCTGTTGGGCCAACACGAAGGGCCGGCCGGACTCGCCCAGGTCCAGGGAGCGGAAGCTTTGACGATGTTGCTCTGGGGTCCGGCCGACCTGCTGGACGATGGCCCGCCGAAGATCTTCAAAGTCCAGGAGGTTCTCTGCTGGCAGCTGCTGCGCCGCCACCTGCTACTTCCCCGAGAGGAGCGGGACCAACCTCATGGACCATTGGTCCTGCGGCCAGCCACTTGCCTCGGCTGACCGCTCGAACAAGTCGAGGAAGGCCTCGGGGTCGTCACGTGGCCCCATTTTGTTCAACGGCAGGTGGGTAGGCGCAGCAGGTCCAGCAGGGCCTGATGTTGCTTCTGATGCAGGACCGCGAGGGACACGATGACTTCCGCAAATGTCGATGGGGAGGACGAAGATTGCATGGCAGCGGCCACCCAGCTTCCTTCCCGGGTTTCGGCACCAGTGTAGTACGGATAATGTTCTTCAGTGTAGGAAGGAAGGGGACAGGGTCGGCGTTTAACTGCTGACTGAGCTTTATTTCACAATTCAGAAACGTCCAACAAAAACTGTGCAAGGCACAACAGCAAAACAAAATAATCCACAAAGGGCTTCACTCCAGTCACGGCATATACAATCCACAAAGGGCTTCACTCCTGGTCACGGCATATACAATCCACAATGGGCTTCACTCCAGGTTGTCGTGCACCAGCGGCTCAGTCAGCAGTTCCCCTCTCTCTCCCCGACTCCTGCTTCTCGCAGCGTTTTAACCTGTCTCCGCGCCAATTACTGAAATGAGAAACAGGTGTTCGTGATTTACATTTAACTCGCTAACTCACCAAAGATCTCCCGATGCTCTCTCCCGCCGCAGACCTCGCTGAACCACGCCCCCCTCGCCACATAGTTATTTTAAATTGTAATAATATTTCATAATATTAACAGTTTTACTGCATTTGTAAGCATTGGTCGGCATAAGAGACTACTTTTAAAAACATGTTAATGTTGTTTGTGTCTATGTGGTGTTTTTAACATGCTTTAAGACAAACCATTTGCAAATTCATGTCAACACCATTGCTGAATATTTTCTTTAAAACTGCAGTAAACCAAAGACAGTCTCAAGTCTGTTTCTGACATCACAAACTACCTTGTAACCAATCATATCAACCTACCGGCGGGCTTTAGCATATCACTAACTGACCGCGCATGGGAGTCTCAAAAGGAGGGTATACCAGTATATTTTTCTGTTGATATGAAAAATCAGGTAGATTTGACAATATGACAGGTGTATGATGTATATTACGATGTTATGTTATGAACTATATGCCTTTCTCCACTGATGTTCTGAGTCATTCAAAGTGTTTCTAAGGATACTGATTGTTAGAAGTCTGACTCGTGAATGTGAACATGGTTTGTGTAGCGTTAGCAACACAGTATTAGCTGTTTGATAAAGTAGTCAAGCAAAAGGCTAAAACATATTAATTATTGTTATGTGGACGATGTTGTAAAAAGCGATACCAATGTGCAGTGTTTACCTCAGGAAGTTGACCGAGTGGATCTCGTCTGAGCTTATGCGAGTGAGTGGAGGCGGGGCTAATTATCATATTCATAGATCTGTGTATATTAAATGAGGCAAGGGTGTAGAGTTACATTCAAGCTATTTTAAGGAATTAAGATTTTTTTTTGTCACAGAAATAAACATTTAAATATGTAATTTTGATTATCAAAGATGAGTTTTAAGGGATAAAGGGGGACTTTAAAAAATGTACTGACCCTAAACTGAACAATAGTTTATATATTAGCATGATTTTGCTGCCTAGTCTTTGATGTCTAATAGTGATGGCTAAATTGGCAGTTCACTAGGTTGTTTTGAACAAATGTGTAGAATTCAATCTATTTGGACCCGTATTTTCATTCTGCTTGTTTAGAGTATGTGTATACCTATGTTTTAATCCATGTGTTTTTGTTCATTCTCAGCCCCTGGTCTGGTGTCAAACCTCACAGCGTTTGCTGATGATCACGCATCTGTGTTAGTGACATGGTTTCTCCCTGTACGCATTAATGGCCTTATCACCAAGTTCGCAGTGAAAGTCAAACATGCTCGAACAGGCCAGATTGTCCGCACGCTGGAGCTCAAAGCAGAGGACATCATGAACGGAGCTCTGCCTCACTGCAACGTACGTCCTTACTTGCATTAATGTTTATTTGAAGTGATACAAGACAATTGAACCCAATTCAAACCACCTTATGCATTGATCTACCAATCTTTTACAATTAGTTTTGGATATTTATGTGTCTCCTAGGATGCAGCAGACATCTTATCTCGTGGAACTCCAAGTCCGTCCGAGTCTTCCCAGTTAACTTCTGCTGTGTTGCCCACGGTTACGCTCTCAGCCGTACCTCCCGCCTCCATCTGGAGTGTTCCGATCAGTGTAAAGATTGATGAGCTCCGCCCCTACACACCTTATGTGTTTGAAGTCTCCGCCTTCACTAGCGATGGGGAGGGACAGATTGCCAGCACTATGGTTCGAATGCCGGAGGCTGGTATGCTATCACACACACTTAATTCTTATATATATATATAAATGCTTTTATTCAGCGCTGATGCATTAAATTGATCTAAAGTGACACTAAATGCATTTATATTGTTATAAAAAAGTTCTGTTTCAAATAAATGCTGTTCTATCTATTCAACAAAGTAATACATAATCTCAAGTTTCTGTAACAAATCAAAAATGTAAAAACAAAAATGTGTTTTGCAGCCCCTGAAGACCCGCCGCAAAATGTACTTTTAAGAAACATCACGTCCAAATCTCTGTCTCTAATTTGGGACCCACCAAAGATCACCACAGGACGTTTCAGTTACATCATCCAGCTCCACAGCTCTGAAGGTAACACCCCATGACCATCAAACCAATGTCTTTACCATTAATACTGTACTATCAGACAGACACCACACTGTGGCAGGACAAGCCCTTAATCTAAACCAGTGAGAATATAAAGCAGGATGACCTTGCGTTTAGCACACATGCTCCAGACTACTTAATTCAAAGCACATCCTCTCATCATTTGTATGTTAATGTGGTGCATGTATATGTGTATTTCAGAGTTTATTAGTGAGAACAGCACAATCGATCAAGCATTTATTTATACTGGACTGACTCCATACACACAATACTACATCCATGTGATGGCCAAATCAGCGGGGGCCACAGGACCGGCAGCAGTGGTCAACATTACAACACTGGCAGAAGGTGAAAACACACACACTTTTACTACCTAAATGAGGGCTTACTAGTTTAGGATTTGCCTAGAATAAGAGAACATTTTTGCTTTTTTAGGTAAAAAAGAGATTTATTTCATGTTTCATTTTGTTTTCCAGTTGAGTATGTGCCTATATTTTCCCAAAGAGAGGTTTTATCAGATTTAGTCATCTAGCAACTGAATTTAGGCTAATAGGTTGGGATCTGAACCTTTAAAATTATAGTAATGTGCAAGTAAGGGCTCCCTATATAGTTTACAGAATTAGCAGAAATAATGTTTTTTATCATAGACTGTAAAAAAAGATGGACGACGCGACGTCGCTTCCTTCCATTGTATTGAACTGAAGCCAAAATGGGCTGATGAATGGGCGCTGACACGTTACGCATTACGTCAAAAAAAAAAAAGTTTGGAGCCTGGGCATGCGCAGAAGGAATCGTCCGTTGAGCCGGAGGCGGAGTCGCGATATCAAACTTCCGCCCAGACGACTGCGTCATCATTCATGTATTTTAAATAGACTATAAAAATTATACACAATTTAAAAGTCTACCTATAAAATAATAGGCTATTCTGTTTCTAGAGCAATAATATTTTTGAAACAGCAAATTCAGTAGATAAAATCAATATAATATGCCACTAGAAACAACTCTAAATCGTCAGAAACGGTCCTGCCATTTTAAATCAAGTTCAACTAACGTTACAGGAGATCGATTGCTGTAATTAGAGTAAGCTATCATTAGTTTTGTCCTGCTAATTATTATTTTATACCCATAAAAATAATAAGTAACTGCCAGATAACGATCACCTGCTTTTTCCCGACATGGTTAACATTAGGTGTGTTATCTTAACTAATAACATTTATTAATTAGCTTATAACGCCCACATTTGATGTTACAGAAAAAAAGTTCAGTGATCCGTCAGATCCTGTAGGTCGGTTAGTACAGTTTACTGCTGAACAACTCATTTTGTTGGTGTTAATGACAAAGAAATCGAAAATTAACAGTTAGTTAATACATCTTCAATCTCCCCTCGAAGCTCCGACAGTCCTCAGACAACCTGTCAATCAACTTCGAATCATGACGACACGCCCCGTTTTTATAGAATAAAATTGCTAGCTAAAATCTAAATCATCACAAAAACGAACAATTGAATATATATCAGTGTGATAACAACTACCTTAAATGACCAAAACCATCTTTCAGAAAGTTTTATTTGAAGCAGACTTTATTTTTAAGTTTTCACTGAAGTCTCATTCGACTGCATTGAGAGGGCGGGGTTTATGATCTGTACTGCATCCAGCCTCCAGGGGGCGATCAAAGAGCCCGTGGCTTCACTTTTCAGAACGTATGAGACACACCCGTTTTTTATCCTTAAGAAACTTTTAATTAGGGCCCGAGCACCAATGGTGTGAGGACCCTTTTGTAATTGCTCAGTCAACTATTCTTCTTCTCCGAAATGAATCACATTTTTGAGGGCCTAAACATGCTCAAACTCATGAAACTTTGAACACACACCTCAGAAGTGCTGAAAATTTACATCTGATATGGGTTTTCAGAGAATTAGGTGTGGCAAAATGGCTCGATAGCGCCACCTACAAAATTTCATTTAAGCGGCCTGATTGCTACATTTCATGGACAAGTATGAAATTCGGTAGACACATCTAACAGCCCAATACCTACAAAAAACCCTGGGTGCAAAATCTGAAAACCCAACAGGAAGTGAGATATTTCCTATTTTCTCTGAGTTGTTTTGCACAGTGATTAACTACTCATAGAGATTTAACCAGATCAACATCATATTTGGTCTGTCTAATCTTAAGGCCTTAGTGATGTTACATTGCAAAGATCTTGAGTTTTCCTTGAAGGCGTGTCCATGGCGTGTCCGTGGCGGCCTGACCGAGTTTGACGTTTCGCCATGAAAGAGAAAGCTGTTGTAACTCAGGCATACAGTGTCCGATCTGCCCCAAACTTCACATGTTTGATAAAAGTCCTGGGTTACGTTCCAGTTCGGTTTTAGACACGCACTCGCAAACTTCCCTAAACACTTCCCCTTGGGGGAATCCCTGCCGCCATTTTGAAGTGCGTTCCACTTCGTGAAGTGGACGAGGGAAGTTTATATGGACAGACCCTCGCTCCCTTGATTTTGACCGAGGGAGCGAGTCTACTTCATATGTACACTTCAGGCAGCTCCATAACCCACAATGCAACACGATTGTGACGTCACCGCATATCACGTTTAATTTACCCCACCACAAACAACTCTATGATATATTAATTATGCTTTAAACATTTAAAACACACATATATACATATAGAATGCTGTATTAAACAATTTTGTAAGGGGAAAAAATAAATAATAAATCAGCTCCATTGCGGATTCCAAGTGATTCCAAGGGCTTAGGATGTTCCAGTTCAGCCCATACAAAGGTTCCGCCAGAAGTGGGCACTCGTGCAACGTAAGCAATGACGTACATCCGAGTCAACGAGACTGAGTGAAGTTAGCGAGGGAAGGGCATTTAAAAACCGAACTGGAACACAGCCCTGGTCTAAAGACATCTACATGCTAATATTCAGTTAGTCATGGCACCAACTGCTGGCAACAGGAAATGGCATGCTTTGCTCTGTAATTCATTCCCAGAAACACATTTGTATATGCCATGAATTACCAAACATGCTAGAAACACATTAAATCATGAAACACTTGGCTAAGTGCTAATGTTTGCGATTAATGCCACGAAACAGGAAGTTATTGTCACTCAGGCATACAATGTCCGATTTGCTCCAAACTCCACGTTTGATTATAGTCCTGGCCTGATGTCGTCTACATGGCAACATTTAGTTATAGTCAAAGCGCCACCTGTTGGCAGCAGGAAGTGTGGCACGTCGAAATGACTTTGCCATATTTCTCCTGTATTTACCCGCTTACATGCATGTCGCCCACTGTTCACTGTTTTACTAAGGCCAATGGGTGGCGTTAAGCCTAGGTGCGAGGGCCCTTTCAACGCTGCTTGCAGCTTTAATTAATTATAATTGAATTCATTTCAAGACAGAGACACAGTTTGTTCAGTAAACTACTGTTTAAAAAAACAAAAACAATTTTGTTTAGTTTTCTCCCCCTGCTGTACTGAACTGTACTGACTTCAAACCGTCAGTTATGTGTATTGTTACACCCCTAAATATTACTGATTTTACTGCATTTTTGATCAAATAAATGCAGCCTTGGTCAGCATAAAAGGCTTACCAACCAATCTTACCAACCCCAAACATTTCAATGGTAATTAAGTCTATGCAATACCTAGCTGAACCACATGTAGTTGTACTGACTGCAACTCAAAGAAGCATTAAATCACATTAGATACCACTGAAATGGAATTGCTTTTGTTTTTTCACCCCATTTTCTTACTGCATGACCCAGCAACACTTTAGTTGTGATTCATGGATGAATTGTAACAAATTCTAAATTAATGTATTTTCCACTGCAGTGGAGAATTACTGGTTCCTTCACTTGTGACATTCAGGTTGACATCACATGACCTCTGCTGTGATTGATTGTTGTTGTCATGGTTTCTCAAACTGTGTTTGTGTATGCTTGATGGAGACATAGTGGCACCCATGTTGGCCAAATCAATTCCATTTTTGACTCATCTGTACGGAGAACATAATCTCTAAATGCTCAGGGAATATGTACTTGTTTGCGATTTCTGTGTTCAGACTTGGGGGTCAAAATAAGTAAGAGTTATAAATGAGGCTTATATTTAGCTGGTGTGGTTGTAATTAAGTCTGTCTGAAATCAGCTATCTCTAATTGTACCTTTAATTGGGTTAATTTAGCTGGAGGAAATGACTTTTTCATACAGAGCCAGTTGGTGCTGCATAACTGAATGCTCATTAAATGCATGGAAAAAAAGAAAGGTTATTTGTTGTTCACTTAGGGTTGCTTTTATCTAAAATTAGATTTTGGTTGAAGGCCTCAAAGCATCCAATGCCGAAAATGTGTGATAAATAAAGGGCTGTGCTTTTCTCAGCACTGTGTTTGCCACCTTGGGATTATAAGGTTCTATCTGCATTTTGAGCAGTTTTGAGATATTGAGCTTTAAAATTTTTGCATTCCATACTCCTTTGTGGATGGACCCTTTTTGTTTTCTAAAAAAAAGTCCCAAAATGTTCAAAACTTTAAAAGAAAAACATCACATAATGTAAAAACGTTGTTGCAGAAAAAGAATATGTGAATAATTCAATTTTGACAAAAATGTCAGATATAGGCTAAGGTGACATACAATGTGAAATTGTGAAAATGTGGCAGTAAAGACATGTATAATGTTACAAAAGATTTCTATTTTAAATAAATGCTGTTCTCTTGAACATTCTATTATTCATCAATGAATCTTGAAAAAAATGTATCATGGTTTCCACAAAAAAATATGAAGCAGCATATATTTAAACTGTTTTCAACATTGTTAATAATAAGAAATGTTTCTTGAGCATCAAATCAGCGTATTAGAATGATTTCTAAAGAATCATGTGACATTTAAGTAATGATGCTGAAAATTCAGCTTTGCATCACATAATGAATTACATTTGAAAATACATTCAAATAGAAAACAGTTACTTTAAAATTTAAAAATATTTCCAAATATTACTGGTTTTAATGTATTTTTTATTAAAAAAAATGCAGCTTTATTGAGCATCAGAGACTTCTTTCAAAAACCATTTAAAATATTTTTACAGTCGTGTGTTTTTACATACAGCACATATTTTTTTTGTTTTAAAAGTGGTTAAATATCTCACTATACACTTTGCAGATTTTCTTTAGTTAAAACAAATAACATTTCACAGAAGTACTCACAATCGAGTCTATTGCAGTGGTTCTCAACCTTTTTGACTCCTAGGCTCCTCGCTGTCAAAGACTGTATTTGAAAGGTGCCCTAGAATTAAATATTGAATTTACCTCGGCATAGCTGAATAACAAGAGTTCAGTACATGGAAAAGACATACACTGAGTCTCAAACTCCATTGTTTCCTCCTCCTTATATAATTCTCATTTGTTTAAAAGACCTCCGAAGAACAGGCCAATCTCAACATAACACTGACTGTTACGTAACAGTCGGGATCATTTATATATATGCCCCCAATATTTGCATATGCCAGCTCATGTTCAAGCCATTAGACAAGGGCAGAACGTCTGAATCTGTGCACAGCAGAATCATCAGACTAGGTAAGCAAGCAAGAACAATATCGAAAAATGGCAAATGGAGCAATAATAACTGACATGATCCATGATTACATGATATTTTAGTGATATTTGTAAATTGTCTTTCTAAATGATTCGTTAGCATGTTGCTAATGTACTGTTAAATGTGGTTAAAGTTACCAATAGCTGTGTGAACTGTGTCTATGCTGTTCAAGGCAAGCGTGAGCTCCGTGGGTGGGGAGCACGAGAATTACAGGGGCCGCAGCCTATATAATGGTGCATAGTTAATGATACCCCAAAATAGGCAGTTAAAAAAATGAATAAAAAAAAAATCTAGGGGGTATTTTTAGCTGAACCTTCAGACACATTCAGGGGACACTTATATTACATCTTTTAAAAAGACGTTCTAGGGCACCTTTAAGGACCCCCAAGATTTCTGGCACTTCTGCTGTAATGACAGAAGCTTTTATTATTATTATTATTATTATTATTATTATTACTACTATTTTACAGAAACTAGTGTCAATTTAAATTAATTTAATTCAATATTTTATTAATTGTATTTATAGTAATATTTTTATTAAAATAATGAAATATAAAAGTTTCAATAACTGAATGTTCTTCAGGGTTTACACTTTTTACTATAAATAATACATTTACATGACTTTTGTAGTCGTGTGTGATTAAAGCATGTTTTATTTTTATTCATTTATTTTATTTTTTGGCTCTTAATTTTATTTTAAAGCATTTTTTTTAAAAATCATTTTACATCATCTTGCAACTTCCAACTATGCTGATGACCCTTGGTTAAGTATATGGCAAGGTGTGTTAACAACTGTATGTGTGTGCATTTATTTCCATGTCAGCCCCGAGTGCCGTATCTCATCTGACAGCTGAGGCTGTGGACTCCACATCAGTTCGTCTGTCCTGGAGATCCCCGAGCCAACCAAATGGCTTGATAACCCACTATCGGATTCTAGCAATGTACCGTAGTACGCTTGTACAGGACATCACCCTAAGAGGACAGGTAAAACACAATAAATTACACAAGTGTGCACACAGTCACTGTAAATCTTTGTTTATGATTTAGCACCACTGATTATATGTTGTTGTTACAGAACGCTGTGTCTCAACCACTTCGTCGCAATGCAAGGTCACTTGACGTCACCACAGCATCTACGTTCACCCTCACCTCATATGGAACATTTCTCACTTTGGGTCGCAGTTTTACCAACACTGACACGGAACTGCCCTCTGACCTTCCTCTGACTCCAAGCACTCCCCACGCGTCTCCACCCTGGCTCACAGTCACCCACGATAGAACCAATGCATCTGTTCAGGCTGAGACCGAGGCCGTAACTGAGGGCCCTTTGACTGAACTTTCAGCTCTCACTCTAGGCACTGACCAACCGCCACTGGATAACTTAAGCCCCTCCCAGCCCCGTCGCTTCACTAGGGCGGTGGCCACTGACTACACCCAGCAGCAGACAAACCTCCCAACAAGAGATGCCACTACCATTGGAATAGAAGGTAAATAACTCCTCCCCTTGACTTCACCCATTATGGACTCACTCACATTTAAATTTGTTTGTTTAGAATTTTGAACTTCATTGCGTTGTGTTTTAGGGTTAAGGTAATTTTCTTCCAGTACATTATCTGTTTTTTTTACAGATTTTTTTTTTTTTTATGTTTTGTTACATTTAACCCCCAAAATGTCTGGTAGTGCAACTGTACGAACAAATGAACAGATGAGAAAACTATTTAAAATGGTGTCTTAATAATAAAAAGTGTAAAACTAAAGACTATGGCATAATTTTAGGTTTGAAACCTTTCATATAAACAAATTTTATAAATATCAGTAATTTTAAAATTGATGATACAATTGAAAAACTTTTGTCCACCATATACTGTACTTTTTCATCGATTTAATTGGTTCCTTTCAGTTTTAGTAATTTATTAATCATTTATTAATTAATTTAATTAATTAATAATTATATAACTATTGTTATATAAATGTGACTCCTTGCTGAAGACTTTTTAAAATCAAAATGGAGAAAATGAATGGGAAATTATATCATTGGTGCTAAAAAGTTGGGCAGTCATTGTTTCGCTCTGTTACTTGTGCTTTGTTTTCTGATTGGTTGTGCCTGTGTGCTGTGTTTTGATTGACAGTCCTACCAGCCATTGAGGAGGCAGCAGACCTGTCGTCTGATCAGCTCTTGTATGTGGTTAGAAGACTGAGCCCTTTCACAGAGTACACATTTAGCGTGTCGGCAAAAAACATTATCGGAGAAGGACCTTCCGCACAAGTTACAGTGAAAACAACTGAACAGGGTAAAATGCCTTCAGAACTCTAGTAGAATTACAATAGTTATATTATACTACCACTGTATAAAGTAACCCCCAGTGTTTTCCCACAGTGCCAAGCTCTGTTCAGAATGTGTCCTATCAGAATCTTACCTCCACCTCTATCCGTGTTAACTGGGAGCCACCCCTCAACCCCAACGGCAAGATAACGCACTATGCTGTGTATGCTCAAAATCTCCTTTCAAACCATGAATTACGACAGATGACAGACACTACCACTGCAGTTCTTACAGGTACACACAATCTCTCAAATGTTTGGTGTCAGTAAGATACCAAAAATTTTTTTTATTTATTTATTTGAAAGAAATGAATGCTTTTCTTCAGCCAGGACATATTAAATAAATCAATTCTATTTAAAAATTTAAAAAAAAAAAATGGATCCATCAAAAAATCCTGAAAAAAAAAAAAATCTCACGGTTTCCACAAAAATATTAAGCAGCACAACCATTTTCAACATTGATAATAATAATGTTTCCTGAGCAGCAAATCAGGATATTATAATGATTTCTGAAGGATCATGTGACACTGAAGACTGAATTAATGATGCTGAAAATTCAGCTTTGCATCATTGCATACATTAAAATAGAAAACATTACAAATTGTAATAATATTTCTCAATATATTCCTGTTTTTTTTTGTATTTTGTTCAAATAAATGCAGCCTTGGTGAGCAAAAGAGACAAAAACAATTTCAAAATCTTACCAACCCAAAAATGTTTGAACGGTTTTCTCGGAAACCTGTCTGAACTTGAGAACTGATTTTAAACATCCACCAAAATACATGTTGATTAAAAAACATTGAACAAAAATGCTGAAAAAATGTGAATTTCTGTCAAAAGCTCTTGCATTTGTTTGCAAATGCATCCTGCTTTGATATTTTATATCTAATGTAATGACGTTCAGACATTTCTAAGTGTGACCCAAGTGTTTAAATAGTTTTTGAGGCCACTGTATGAAACTATTTATGATCATATCCACAGGTCTGGACAAGCACAGCAGTTATAAGGTGCGTGTGGCGGCGTCTACAGCCGTGGGGGAAAGCCCTCTGACCGATGAAGACTACATCTTTGTTGTGACACTAGAGGATGGTATTGAGCCAATTATTTTTCATATACAAGCAGAAGTATTCTTACACACACATGAGATCTCTCAGTATGCCTCTGTCTGTCTTTTAGAGCCGGATTCACCCCCGCGGGATCTGGTCGTAGTAAAAAACACCTCCTCCACCGCTACTATCTCCTGGTCTCCTCCAGAGAAGCCCAACGGCATCATCCGCCTGTATGAGGTCTCCTACACCAACGGCACATACAGCAACACAGTCAACAGCACATCACTCAGCGCCACACTGCGCTACCTGAAGCCGTACACACACTACAATGTGACTGTCCGTGCGTTTACACTGCATGGACACGGGAACCAGATTTCTGATACTCTACAGATGTTGTCAGGGGAGGATGGTGAGTCATTGTGTGTGTTCATATTTCATTGAAAAACTAGAAGAAACATAAAACTTGAATTTCATCTTGAAACCCCACACTCTTTCCCCTTCAAAAGGTTCCTACAATTAAGGGTCATTCACACATACAGCGATTAAATCTTAAAGGTGCCCTAGAATCAAAAATTTAATTTATCTTGGCATAGTTGAATAACAAGAGTTCAGTTCATTTCCATGTGAAATGACATACAGTGAGTCTCAAACTCCATTGTTTCCTTCTTCTTATGTAAATCTCATTTGTTTAAAAGACCTCCGAAGAACAGGCGAATCTCAACATAACGCAACAGTCGGGATCATTAATATGTACGCCCCTAATATTTGCATATGCCAGCTCATGTTCAAGCATTACACAAGGGCAGCCAGTATTAATGTCTGGATCTGTGCACAGCTGAATTATCAGACTCGGTAAGCAAGCAAGGACAATAGTGAAAAATGTCAAATGGAGCGATAATAACTGACATGATCCATGATAACATGATATTTTTATTGATATTTGTAAATTGTCTTTATAAATGTTTCGTTAGCATGTTGCTAATGTACTGTTAAATGTGGTTAAAGTTTCCACCGTTTCTTACTGTATTCACGGTCTGTCATTATTAAGAATGTTAAGAATTAAGAATTAAGAATTTTCATTTTTCAAAATTTTTTGCAGTCTGTATAATTCATAAACACAACTTCATTCTTTATAACTCTTTCCAACAGTGTGTGATGTTAGCTTTAGCCACGGAGCACCATCAAACTCATTCAGAATCAAATGTAAACATCCAAATAAATACCATACTTACGCGATTAGACATGTTGCATGACAAACACTTTGTAAAGGTCCGTTTTGAGGGTTGTATTAGCTGTGTGAACTTTGTTTATGCTGTTTAAGGCAAGCGCGAGCTCCAGGGGTGGGGAGTGTGAGGAATTAAAGGGGCAGCACCATGAATCAGTGCATAGTTAATGATGCCCCAAAATAGGCAGTTAAAAAAATGGATACAAAAAAAATCTATGGGGTGTTTTGAGCTGAACACATTCAGGGGACACCTTGGACTTATATTACATCTTTTAAAAAGACGTTCTACGGCACCTTTAAAGAGATAATTTACTCACCCTCAAGTCATCATAGGTGTATATATCAGACTTTCAGACTAACACAATCAGAGTTATATAAAAATATTCTGGCTCTTCCAAGCTTTATAAAGGTAATGAATGGGGCTCGAGATTTTCAAGCCCAAAAAAGTGCATCCATCCATCATAAAGTAATCCAGAGGGTTAATAAAGGCCTTCTGAAGTGAAGCGATGGGTTTTTGTAAGAAAATTATTCATATTTATAACTTTATAAACTATAATAACTGGTTTCTGGCAACTGCCGTAGGAGAGTCTAGTTCCAGTGGAAGAGTGACCTCTTACCCGACGTATAATGTAGGATGTAGGATTAGCGTATGCTTAGGTCAGAGTAGATGCCTTTCACGGTTCAAACAAATAGGGCTGGGCAACAAACTCAAGCTCTGTCTTTTCTTATATCGAAATCCTCATTTTAGACTTCTAAATCATGACCAGTGTTTTGTTTTGCTCTATCCTCTGCGCTTCCGTGTTCCTCAATCTGAGGTCACTCTTCCGCTGGAACTAGACTCATGTACGGCCATCGCCTGGAAGCCAGTTATTATAGTTTATAAAGTTTTACATTTACATTCCTCGTCCTCCTTCTCATCATTTTCTATTACTTGCAATTTCCTCTTCTTCTCCCTATAGTTTCCTATCATCTTTATACTGTTCATACTGTTAATAAAAATGTCAAAATCACCTAAAAACAGTCCAAATCAGAGGCCATTGCCTAGTGCAGGGGTGTCTAATCCTGCTTCTGGAGGGCCACTGTCCTGCAGAGTTTAGCTTCAACCCCAATTAAACACAATTAAACCAGATTATCAAGGTCTTACTAGACATATAGAAGCTTCCAGGCAGGTGTATTGAGACAAGTTGGAGCCAAACTCTGCAGGACAGTGGCCATCAATGACCGGGTTTGGACACCCCTGGTCTAGTGGTTAGTGCATGAGCTCCAGCATGTTGAGGTTTGGTGCTCATATTTCATTCTCTTCATTGTTTCATGCCTGTACTGTTAATAAAGTGCTCGAAAAAGCCCACTTCACATTGGAGCTGTGGCATATTGGTTAAGAAACATGTTTCAGTCATGATGAGCTGCGTATATGGGAAATGCAGGTTCCAATCTCATTCTCCCTCTCTACTGTCTCAAAAAAAGCCCACTTGCAAGAGGTTTGAATATTGAATATCAGCTATTCGCAATATGGCAAGCAAATTGATTTACCTGTTGTATAATATTTGCACTGAGTGCTGACTTTGTCCTAATGTGTGGTTTGATTGTTTGTTCCAGTGCCTGGCAGCCCACCTTACGATTTGACCTACGAGAGCATCGGCTCCAGCGAGGTGAACGTGTCGTGGGCGCCCCCGCTTCTCGCAAACGGCATTATTCTGTTCTACAACGTGGAATACTGGAACGCCACACACAGTCTGAACCAAACCACACATGTGCCTTATGTTGTCCTGTCCAACCTGCGAAAGTACGCACGCTACCGCATCAGCGTGCAGGCTGCCACACAGGTCGGCATGGGCAACTACACGAGCGAGATCCTGAACATCACCACACTGGAAGACGGTGAGTGTTTGTTTTTAATGAACAGACCCTGTGGTGTTTAATTAAACTATTCTTCCTTTTTTAGTGTCAGTTATCAAATTCTGGATCTGGCCAAAGATGCAGAGTATCAGGGTCACACATAAACATTTCTCCTTTTTACAGCTTTCCGGGAGTCTGCTTGCAGGAAATGGGAGTGTTTTATTGTTTTTAACTGTTTTTATTTCCCCCAAAGGACATTTCTGACAGCACTCTGGGTGTGTTATGGATGAATCTTTAAAGCATGTTTAATCTTTCTACCTTAGGAGGCAGAGGAGCTTACCAACAATGTTTTGTTTGTTTCTCTGTGTCTTTGGTTGGTTGGATGTCCCATTATCAGTTGTCAGGATGGACACATGCAGCATGGGAGACATTCTCTTACATTTACTAACACCAATCACTATCATGTTTGAGAGTAAAGTCCTTTTCTGCAGTTTACGAGCTATAATAGCTGTTTTTCCTAAACGGCAGTACCCAGTTCCCCTCCAAAATTCCTAATCGCCAGGAAATTGTCAGATACTGAGGTAGAGTTGTCTTGGAAACCTCCCGAGGAGGCCAACTCTGAGATTTTACACTACATAGTGAGAGTGTGGTAAGTCAAGATGATTTAAAATCAGTTTTATAGACCAGACTGTAGTCATACTAGATTGAAACTTACATGTATGTTTGTTTATAAGGAATCTGAGCTCTGAGTTTGTCGCCAATGTCACGGGAACGTCGGTGGTCGTGAGTGTGGAGGGGCTGGGCGAGTATAATGCCTCCGTCAGCAGCTGGACTCGACTCGGAGATGGAGGGATACTGATTTACATCACGTTCAGTACCGTAGAATCAGGTGAACACAAACACGTTCTGTTCCAAACAACACTTATAAGCATATTTCTAATGTGAAAACTGTTCTAAACAAAAATATACTGGCTTATAAGACCTCATATGTCTAATTTTGCCCAAAATCTAAGGCAGCATCACAAGTATCATAGAATGAACTGATGAGGAGATGGAGGGAAATATTAGATTTAAATGAAAAGGTTTGGGGTCAGTAAGATTTTTTATTTTAGAAGAAATTAACACTTTTAATTAGCAAGGATGCATTAAAATGATCATAACTGACAGTAAATATTTTTACATTTCAAATAAATACTGGTTTTTTTTTTAACTTTCTATTTATTAAAGAATCCTTAAATGTATCACGCTTTCCACAAAAATACTAAGCAGCATTGATAATATTAGATATTGGTAATGATTGCTAAAAATACAGCTTTACCATCACAGAAATAAATTACATTTTAAAATATATTCAAATAGAAAACAAATGATCAAATAAATGCAGCCTTGGTGAGCGTAAGAGACTTCTCAGGACATGTCATTTCACTTGTAAGGTTTAGTTTCAGTGACAATGCTGCTCTAGTCTAGAAGGTTGCTAGAGAGTGAGGCAGCTCACTAGGTTTTGAAAAAGATCCACAATATCATGAAACCTCATTGCCCTCATGTTCATAATGGTACTTTTTTTCTTTCTGTATTGCAGCCCCATCTGACCCTCCACAGAATGTATTATACACACTCCTTACGACCACTACAGTGCGTCTCAACTGGAGTCCTCCAAATGAACCCAACGGCATCATCCAATACTACACTATCTACTACACAGATAATTATACAGAGTATAAGCAGGTATACGCACTCGCACAGATGTGTACTGATCTTTTTGGAGACACTAAATACTGTCATATCCAGGGGCACCTTGATAATGTGACAAACTATTTTAAAATATACTAAAACAGTTATTTTAAATTATAATAATATAATATTATTTTGAAAACAATGCTGTTTTCACTGTATTTTTGATTAAATAAAAGCAGCCTTGATGAACATAAGACATTTCTTTCAAAAATATTAGTAAAATAGCCCCAAACTTCACACTATATGTCATTTACTACACTGCTGTATTAAATGAGACTTAACTGTAAGCGGAGCTCCCCAGTGCTACAGACAGATGAAATTTCTTATAGGATTTACAGTATATTAATGAATAAAAAGTTCAAAAGAACAGCATTTATTTGAAATAGAAATCTTTTGTAACTTTATAAATGTCTTTACTTTCACTTTTGATCAATTTATTGCATACTTGCAAGCAATCCAATCATCAATCCAATCCCAGCTAACAAAATTATGTTCTAAGGACATTTTGCTAATGTTCATATTAAAGAGGCCTATTATGCCCATTTTTACAAGATGTAATATGTGTCCACAGAATTAGTCTGTGAAGTTTTATCTCAAAATACCCCACAGATCATTTATAATATGATTTTTGAGTTGAAGCAAAAACATGCTGTTTTTGTGCATGTATCTTTTAAATGCAAATGAGCTACTGCTGCTCCCCACCCCGCTTTCCACGAGAGTGCGGAGCCCTGGATACACTGCCAAAAACTAAAACATCTGTTTGATTATGATTATCATCTCTATCGCGTTCATGCTCACGTGACATTGCAGTTCTTCAATTCAAGGTTATATCAAAAACACATAAAGTTCACATAAACACAGAGGTTTATGTCTGTGAACATAAACAGCAAGTAAAGAAATCACATGTGAGTATTAGATCTGTGTATGAAAGTGAAAACTGCGTATATATGTACCTACTGCTATATATGCTGTTAATAAATCAAACAGCAAAAGAAAAACAGAAAATCACTCACTGGTCTTGAGTAAATAAATTTATTAGCTTTAATAAGTTTGAATGCTGCTGTTAAATGCTTTGGCGAGGAGATAAACATAGTGGACTCTGTACGGGGTCTATGTATAAAGTACTCGAAAACCATACTTGAGTAAAAGTAGTAAAGTGAGTAAAAGTTTTGAGTAAAAGATTACCAGAAAATGACTATGGTAGAAGTTAAAGTCACTGTTTAGAATGTTACTCGAGTAAAAGTTTTAAAGTATGTGATATTTTTTGTACTTAAGTACAAGAAGTATTTTTTTTTTTATATTAAACATACTTAAGTATGCTATACACAGTTTGAGCAGCAAGATTGTGTTCAGTTTTAACTCTTTCTTACATTTTGTTTCTTTGAATTAAAAAAATGGTTAAATGTTTATTGTAATTTTTAAATATAAAAAATAGTAGTATATTAATTATACATTGATTGTTCAAGTGCATTATAACTAATGTAAGAGACAACTTTAAAATGTTTAAATTAAAAATGAATAATACTTTTATTAACTTTATTTTTAAATAACATTAAATAATAAAAACAAATAAAAAAACATTAAAATGTTACAAATGGACTCTTATTGTAGTGTTACCATTTCATATAAATCCAGTCATGCTTAAAAATTACCATCTTTACACACAAAGGCATAGCATAAGTCTATTATATGCATACTTTCACACATTATTTGCCTCTATTTTAGAAAACTTGATGATTATCTGATCAAAATATGTGTTACAGTGCTGATAAAAAAAGAACTGAAATGGAATACATTTCTGATTTCTGTTTCTGTCGCTGCACGATGACTCGTATAAAAGACTTCGCTGGATAATGAATGCATAACAGTGAAAAAATGGATATAAACTAATACAAATGAATGGTAACAATCATGACATTAAACAGTTGCTGTTTTTGTCACATTGTTTTAACCGCTTGAGGTACTACTAATGTTAGCATCCTCTCAGCCTCGACGGCAAACATACTGCTGTTCTCCACTAATGCAGCATCTAGTCAACAAACAAATTACTTTATAATGATATAAAAACATGTACTGTAGTGTACACTGTATAACATACCGTTTTGTTGTCTATGTTTTAAATCCGCTTTTGAAGTGTGTAGCGCGCAGCCTCACGTCACGTGTCAAAACAAACTCTACGAGGCATCAGTGATAGTATTTATTTCGCCTCTAGAGGCCACTCTTGTACTGTATAATGACAGCGCACTCTTTTCACACCGCACCAGCAACGGACGCAACCCAGAAAATGAAATCAGCCGTGGTTGTGTGAGCACTTGTTTGCACATGCTTGCTTGCAGTCTGTGTCTGTGCAAATTTATTTTGTAGTAAGTAACGAAAATGCTTTGGGAAAATGTATCGAAGTAAAAGTATACATTTTATTTAGAAAACGTAGTGGAGTAAAAGTACAAGTTGACAGAAATATAAAACTCAAGTAACGTACTGATTCTCCCAAAAAAGTACTGTAACAAAGCATTATTACTTCGTTACATTACACCACTGGGTCTATGCTAATAGGGCAGAGTCCGTCAGCAGTCGTGGGCGGGGCACATGCAATGTGATGTCAAATTGCATAGAAACTGCAAATGGCTTATTCTGAGACACTGCTTATGATTTATGGGGATTAAACAAAAGAGTGGGTGGATTTTTACCATTATAGGGTGGTTGTGTACACACTGATAACTACATTTATGTCCAAACACCATGCAAAAGTGAATTTTGCATAATAGGTCCTCTTTAAGTTATGAAAACTTTTATTTTTAATGTTCTCTGAAATGTTTTTTTCTTGGTTTTGTGAATGTTAAGAAAACATTCAATTTTATCATTTTGCAAACATGGCGGTTTGGAACATACCTTCATTTGTACACTCTAAAAAATGCTGGGTTAAAAACAACCCAAGTTGGGTTGAAAATGGACAAACCCAGCGATTGGGTTGTTTTAACCCAGCGGTTGGGTTAAATGTTTGCCCAACCTGCTGGGTAGTTTTATTTAAGCCAACTATTGTTTACAAATTGCTATATGGCTAGCTTAAAATGAACCCCAAATAGTTGGGAAATTAAAAACCAGATGCAATTAGAGGCAACAATAATAGACAAAAGGTGAATGTTTATTAATAAGCTTTAATATTTTATTAATATAAACTTAATAGTTTAATAGTTTATTAATATACATTTATTAATAAGCAATTTAATAAATGTTTATTGTTTAATAATTATTCATTGAACATTAATAAATGTTCATTTCCAACATACTTTGGGTTAATTTTAATTAAGCAATACAGTATTTTTTAAACAATAGTTGAGTTAAATAAAACTACCCAGCAGGTTGGGCAAACATTTAACCCTACCGCTGGGTTAAAACAACCCAATTGCTGGGTTTGTCCATTTTCAACCCAACTTGGGTTGTTTTTAACCCAGCATTTTTTAGAGTGTACCATGAAACCACCACAGTACATTCTGTAAGGGATGTAATCTCCATAAGAACAGCTATCAATTCAAAATCTCATAAACACATTTTAACCTCAGTCATGCAGTGAATGAGCAGGTTCTCTTTCTCTCACTGTAGATGGTTCCGGGTTCAGAGCAGTGGCTGGTGTTGTCTGATCTTATGGCGGGACAGGAGTACAGTGTATGGATGAGTTCCAGCACTTCTGTTGGTGATGGGGGAGTGTTCAGTCCCCGTCTAAACTTCACCACATTAGAGGACGGTCAGTCTCCTCACACACTCAGGGGAGAAGTGCAGCTCTGCACCACTTTTCCAAATGATTACGCTCCAAAAAAATCACACTGAAACTCTGACACATACACACACACACACACACAGCACATATTCAGCACGTCTTGTGAAAGGAGACAACTTCCTCCAAGCTGCAAACTTGGGATTGTTGAGCCCTCATCACGAGTCTGAGTGTGTCTGATCTCAAGCCTTTCATTTGATGGTCTCCAGACTATCCCAGCTTGCATTTCCTCTCACAGGATTTGTTGAAAAATAGAAAATAGCACATTGCTGTTAGTGTTTTTTCTGCAGTGGCAAGTTTCTGGGTACATTATGTAACATGTTTTATATTTGTCTTCAAGAATATTGTAAATGTGTCAACCTGAAACATCATAAAACTTCTTGTTTGAGAGCTATTGGAGACTTTTTTTTTTTTTTTTCTCGCTTCTCAGATGTTAGTCCACAGAAAAAGAGCCCAGTAATTTCAAGAGATTTCAACAATGTCTCGATATGTGCTCAGATATGCCAAAATCTACAATATGAACTCAAACATTCTCATCAAATTTTCCAAATTTTAGCAAATAATAAGAGTTGCTATATACATATATACTCATTTTATAGCTGTATAATATTACTCTATGACAACAGTTGTCTATTTTATAGCCTGGAATTAGAAGAAACATCTGAGTTGATACTTAACTGAGAAACATAACTGAGAACTCCATTATGTATCCTGAACTATGAAAGAGCAACATTTGAGCACTAAAATGTTCCCCTGTGATACTAAGCAAGAGAATATATGGACCTAATTTCAATACCTATATGTCAAGGTTTTTTGTAGAGTCATAATAAAGAGTTTTTGTGTGATTTTGGGAAAAATGGTGCAGAGGTGACCTTTTGAAATATAAAGGTTTTCTCCCCTGGTGTCTGAGATTTTGAAAGTGTTCTATATAAATAAATAATGCCATGGTCCTGTTTGGTTCTTTGTGAGTGATTGTGTCTGATTGGTTTGCAGTTACTGGAGAATCACCCAGCTTCAGCAGCTCAGTACAGACCAATGTCTCGGACACAGAACATGCTCCAAAAGGATTTTCCTACTAACACAACTGTCTTTCTCTGATTCTTTCTTCTTTCCTTTATCTGTGACCTTGTACTTTGACTCTGAATTTTGCAGATGCTGCGCTGGAGTTATTTACCATTTTTAATTTCCACAGACTTACAGATGTGTGTAATGTGAATGCTGAAAATAATGTGTATTTGTGTGTTGTATGTGTGCCTATGAACAATATGAATATTTTAATCTCTGGGTTTAAGATACAAGATTCATTTTTACTGCTTTAATCATTATGATGTTGAGTGATTTGATGTTGCAGTGTGCCATTTATTTCTTATATATAGAAATACATTTCTATATTTCTATATAGGTAAATGAGTTTATTAACTGTAATGTCTGTTTATATAAAATTGATAATTTATGATTAATTGTTTTTTTTTTAATAATTTATTATTATTATTATTATTTTGAGTTATGTTGCTTTGTGACACTAATTTCTTGACAATTAAAGGAACACTCCACTTTTTTTGAAAATAGGCTCCAACTTTTCCAACTCCTCTAGAGTTAAACAGTTGAGTTTTACCGTTTTCGAATCCATTCAGCCGATCTCCGGGTCTGGCGGTACCACTTTTAGCATAGCTTAGCATAGTTCATTGAATCTGATTAGACCGTTAGCATCTCGCTGAATTTAAATTTGGGAATTTCTAGGCCGATATGGCTAGGAACTATATTCTCATTCCGCCGTAATAATCAAGGAACTTTGCTGCCATACCATGGGTGCAGCAGGCGCAATGACATTACGGAGCGGAGAGTATAGTTCAATAGTAGAGATATAGTAGCCATATCGGCCTAGAAAATCTTCATCAAATTTTCATTTTCCGTCGGTCTTAGTACACATTGTAATTATAGAAGAGTCAAGTTTTAAATAGGAAAAATATCGAAACTCTTTGGTCATTTTTGAGCGAGATGCTAACAGTCTAATCAGATTCAATGAACTATGCTAAGCTATGCCAAAAGTGGTACCGCCAGACCCGGAGATCGGCTGAATGGATTAGAAAACGGTAAAACTCAACTGTTTAACTCTAGGGGAGTTGGAAAATGAGCCTATTTTCAAAAAAGTGGAGTGTTCCTTTAAGCACATTCTCATCCCCAAAATTCTAATTACTGCAATGCAAAAATCACCCTTAAATATCATCCTTAAATCATTAAATTAATCAATTAAATATTATTTTTACAAATGAACATTACTGTTTAATTATGTATCATTGTTTTTGCAGTAGTGAGATTTCAGTAGGCGACTGAGATTTGGAGAGGAAAATGTGTTTAATTGTCATGATGAGTGTAACAGTGAAAAACCTCATAACGGTCCATTAACAGGCTCAATTTTCTTTATGTTAAATGCCATTTTTTTTCTTTTGATTTTGAGATGAAATATATCCTGATATTGGCAGATTTGAACCCCTAATTTTGTCACAAAGACATGTTTCACTTTAGATTGGGGAACAAATCCTCATTCCATTTCTTGGTAACACATTGAAACATCTTTTATTTAGACTGCAATGATTTGTTTCCCATTCCAAAGTGTAACTGTTGGCTTTTCATCACATATATCAATTGCATGTCTTCTGCACCCTCCCCCTGCTGCAGTGCCAAGTGGTCCAGTCCACAACCTCACAGCTACCATCTATAGTTCTACGGCTGTAGTGATCAGCTGGGACCCCCCTTTGGAGCCCAACGGCAGAGTCTTCTACCAGCTGAGCTTGCAGGAGGCGGGAATGACCCACCCGTCCATCAACCGCACGATCAACATCACCATCTCTAAGACAACCACAGACAACATCTACCTCTTCACCAAGCTCAGGAAGTATTTTCCCTACATCATAAAAGTCACCCCAGCAACCAGTGCGGGATCAGCTGTAAACCACACTGCAACCCTCCACCTTCGAACAGATGAAGATGGTGCTCATCACTTCCTGTATTTTACATGCACATGTATATAAAGCATGAGGATTCGTACTTCTTGATTGAAAACTCATGATTTTGTCTTTGTGTGTCTGTGTTCTGACAGTCCCAAGTTCTCCTCCATTGCCTGGAGCTAGTAGAAATCTCTCCAGCACCTCCATCCATGTGTCGTGGTTCCCACCAGTGGAGGCCAATGGCGAGATTATAGAATACACTGTAGTTTTACAGGGTCCTGGGGCCGTCAACAGAACCTACACCTCTGAAACACACCTAATTCTCTCAGAACTCACTCCATTTACACCTTACAATCTCTCCATCGCTGCAGTTACTCGACAAGGTGTTGGCCCCTTTGTGATTATTCCACTACATACTGATGAAGCAGGTCAGAGACCCATCTTTACTGCTTTTCTTTTAACTGATCTGTTAAAATTTAAATCTTTAATTTTTGGCTTTGAAGTTTGCATTTGGAATTTGTTTAAATTTGAATATTTTAAAACAGAAAATTTGAAAAGTTTGATGTTTGATCTTTGAAAGTTTAAACTTTTGTTGAACTTTAAATATTTATGTTTTTGCTTTGGAATTTGTTTGATATTTGACATTTTAAAAGGAAAATTGAATTTGATGCCTGATGTTTGATCTTTGGAAATGTAAACTTAAAAACTTATTTAGTCTTTTAAGTCTTGGCTTTGAAATCTGAATTTGAAATTTGTTTGATACACGCGCACACACACACACACCCACACACACACACACACACACACACATATGGAATGGTTAAACTTCTGGAAAGTTAAGTTAAGTCTTGGCTTAGAAATTAAAATAGAAAATTTAAAAATTAAAAATTACAATGTGAAGACTGAACTCTGAAATTTGAATGGCCTACTTGGCAAATTCATACAACTAAAGTATAAATGTGCAGACTTAATATGTCTAGTACTATTTGTCCAGGTCCAATGTCTCCACCACACAATCTGAGTATTTTTAACCACACTGCGAATTCAGTATGGCTTCACTGGGAACCTAGTCCAGAGCCAAATGGAATCGTCCAGCACTACGGATTCAGAATACTGGAACTGAACACATACACTTTCAGATATCAGGTAGTGCACACCTACAGTTCATCTATTTTAGATTTTTCTATGTGTGTAAATTTAACTCACATGCCTCTGTTTACCCAAGAACTCATCAGATGCATCTACACAAGCAGAACTGAGTGGCTTCAGACCTCATAATTCATATGAAATCAGTGTGTGCACATTCACTAGAGCAGGAAATGGGGATCAGTACAGCCTGCCTGTAATGTTTACCACCAATGAATCAGGTAATACACACTAGCACATCTGTCCGTGTCACATGACCCTTCACAAATCATTCTGATATGCTGATTTGCTGCTCAAGAAAAATTCCCTTTAGCACTTTATTTTAGGGTTCATTCTCACTATTAACTAGCTGCTTATTAGTATGCATATTAATAGCATATTGGCTGTTTATCAGTACTTATAAAGCACATATTAATGCTTTATTCTGCATGACCTTATTCTACACCCTTTAATACCTAAACTCAACAACTACCTTACTAATGATTAATAAGTAATTAGGAGTTTATTGAGGCAAAAGATCTAGTTAATAGTTAGTTAATAGTGAGAACTGGACCCTAATCAAAAGTGCAACCAAATTTTATATTATCAATGTTAAAAGCAGTTGTGCTGCTTGATTTTGTAGAAACTGTTGCATTTTTCAGGTTTCCTTGATAAATAGAAAGTTTAAAAAAACAGCAATTGAAATATAAATCTTTTGTAACATTATAAATGTACTTTACTGTCACTTTTGATCAATTTAATGCATCACTAATAAAAGTATATATTAACTATTTCTTAAAAAACATTTCTAAAAAAAAAATTAAAAGAATCCAAAGAAAGAATCATTTTTTTTTTTTTTTTTTCAAAACTGGATGCTTTATTTTCAAGTGTGTTTGTTATATATCTGTGGTGTCTGTGTGTATGTTGCAGTATCAGATGCAGTTGGAAATCTGTCCTGCTCTGGGTTGGATTGGAATTCAGTGTACATGGAATGGGAGCTTCCGATTCATCCTAATGGAGAGATTCTGCACTACCTCATTCGCTCTGGAAATCTGGAGGAGGAGGCCCATCCTCTCACACTCACATACACAGTGGCGCACACTTTCACTGGCCTGTCGCCTGACGTTTTCTATGTTATCAGCGTGGCTGCAGTTAATTCAGCCGGAATAGGGGAGGAAGCCAACTGCACGGCACACACTCGACCAGAGTCAGGTCTTGTATCATTTGTAGTGGTTGCTCAAATATAAGATTTGAAAAAAAAACAACACTAAGTACTTTGGCATTTAACTTGCACTGCACCATTTGTGCTACAGACATGATCATGCAGATTGTTTCTTTCTCTTTCTGAAGTTCCTGGTCCCCCTGAGTCGCTGACCATAATGGACGTTACCTCTGACAGTGTGTCTCTAAGCTGGCGACGTCCCGCACATGTTCCTGGTCTTCTGCAGGGTTATAATGTAGAGTTCAAGCAATTGGCAAGAAATTGTGAGCAAAAGGAGCACGTGGAGTCCTGCGTGGAGAGTGAAGATGTGGAGTGGGTTGAAGGAGAAACCAGCGGAGTCACACTTTCCCCTCTGCTCAAATATAGAGAGTATCGTATGAGAGTGGTGGCGTTTACCAGGGCCGGGGCGGGAGAACCCTCAGAGTGGATCCACACACAGACGCTCGCAGGAAGTATGTTACACCTGTGTGCATATTGACATTCCCATAAGAAAGAAAAATTACAAATGAGATCTCTTTCATGTCTCAAATGATTCTCTTAGACAGCAACAGGAGATTTTTGCATGAGCCTCCTGCTTCTCAGATGTTTCCCCTGAGAAAAAGATCTAAACAATGTCTGATCTCAATATAAACTCAAACATTTCTCATTAAACTCTTTCAGAGCACTATCAGAATATATATATATATATATATATATATATATATATATATATATATATATATATGTACACACACATACACACACAACACAGATATATATATATATATATATATATATATATATACATATATATGTATATGTATATATATATATGTGTGTGTGTGTGTGTGTGTATACATACATGTATTGTTTGATTAATATAAATATTTTTTTTTTTTTTTCAAATTTGTCTAGGTTCTAAAATATATAAAGATCTTAATTGACTGATTAATATATAAATGTATAGAAAATATAGAAAATTGTTATCTAGAGATCATGCATTATTATTTATCTTGTTTTCCCAAAATAATCAGCAAAACTTGATGTATCAGTTTTTTTGTTAATGACTTTTGTTATGTTGAGATTATAAGAGAAATCAAGAAAGGAAAGTAATAATGCATGACCTCTGTGAGCTTCATTGTGTCAGTTATCTTTCAATTCTGTTTTTGATGCTCCTATGAAATTTCCACAGGGATCTTGTTCAGGGATCCTGTGAATCAGAGCTGCGTTCTCACAGTTTTAGTTCCACACTGAAAATCAATGGACTGTTGTTGAAGCACTGCCCAATCCATTAGCTTTGATTTAAGACATCTCAATATCAGCATATTTCACACATTTTTGATTATTTGCCTTATGCAGAGAGTGTTCTTTGGTCTGCGTGGGAGCAATATAATGGCTGTGCAGACATGCAGCTTAGAGGGAACATTCATTAAGTCTCCATATATATAGCTTAAAAACAGCCCCAGCTCTTTATCTCTACCTTTTTGTCTTAGACCCTGATAACCCTCCTGGTGGCATCTCAGTGGTTCCTTCTGCCACTGGATTAAAGATTGAGTGGGATGAGCCATCGGTCATCTCAGGGCCCACCTCATACATCATTGACATCACTGCTGTGAGTTCATAAACTTTAAATATCTTGTTCATCTGTTTACTTTCTGACAGTTTCTACTTCAATTTCTCTTTGTCCTCTTCCAGTTGGACGGTTCGGGATATAACATTAGCTTAGTGCGATATTCAGAGGAGATCAGGACGTTGGTTGTCGGGAACCTGACTGCATTTACTCTGTACTCTATTACCATCACCGCCTTCACGGGGCAGCTTTCCAACGCTCGCAGAGACGGCAAAGTATCTGAACCCGTACTCGCCAGAACCCTGGAGGATGGTGAGGACGTTTGTGCATGCTTGTTTCTCAGATACTTATTTGCACTTTTAGTGACATTCATGGTTGTGTTTTCCAGAGCCCAAAGATCCTCCCAAAAATTTGACATTGACAGTGATTCCCGAGGAAGTGACACGTGTTTATGTAACATTCTCTCCACCGGATGAGCCGAATGGAAACATCAGTTCCTACCATGTCGCCATCTACCGCAATGGACAACTGGATTTCTACATCAACAGCCTGTCTGTGATCAGCAACCCTAATAATACCATGACGGCCATTATAGATGGACTGAAGGGTGGATTCAATTACAGTATAAGGGTAGGAAACCAAAACCAATTTTTTTGCTGTTTTCATACTTGGGTTGATTGCTTGGTTCAAACCCATTCAGCTCCAGCCTCTCCACCTGCATGCACAGGTCTCTTTCTTTTTAATACTGAACTCTGATACGTTTGTATCATCTAATGCCATCTAAGCACAAGAGGCAACTATTTAAAACCGTATCTAGGTAACCACAGAGAATGCAGCACCAAAAACAGAAAACAATATTTGCATCACTCTTTTTAATCATGTTTTTATGACTTCAATTTTGCTTTCACAAAATGGTAGTCATTTGCTGACTATTTGACATTTGCTTACTTGTTGCAGATAGCAGCCGTGAATGGAGCAGGTTTAGGGCCAAGTTCAGAGGTTCAGATCACCACCGGTGTGAAAGGTACGAGAAGGCATAACACTTGTGTAAATCAGCTACTCTGTTGAAGTGACTGTCACTTTAAGATCCTGACGGGTTTATTTAGCTCCACCCAAGCCAACAAGGAAGCCTCGGGCTGCTCTGAACAATGCAGGTGTCGTCATCTCAACCTCCAAGACCATCACCATCGAGATGCCTGAATGTTTCTTCACTGATGACCATGGACCAATCCAAAAAGTCCAGGTCATAGTTTCTGAACCAGCAGGTATTAAAAATCTGACATTTAACACTATATATACAACATTATTCGGAAAAAAATAAATAAAAATCCAACTCACAATACAGCAATAATGCAACAAGCACAATGTAAAACTGAACAGTCAAATTAATGAAATGAAATGAGTTTTCCACTCTCAAAGTTCATTGTACTTAATCGAAAAAAGTTGCATGAACTCAAAATTTCATTGTATTAAGTTGAACTTAATATGATTGAGTTGAGTTGCAGTAGATTTCTTATTCCCAGCATGCTTTGCATCAGACTGTAAAAATAAATGTTGAAATTAAGTGTTATTTTGTGTGTTTTTGCACAAGATTAAAATGGGGAATAGAGTGTTATGTTTGGATTTCTATTTCTAGTTTTCTATTCATCAAATGTAACATGATTTCCACAACAATATTAAGTAGCACAACTGTTTTCAAGACCGATAATGATAAGAAATGTTTCTTGAGTACCCCAAAAAAATCTTACCCTTCTGTGTGGCTATTAGGGCTGGGTACCGAACTCGATACTTTTTAGGTACCGATCGAACTGCCTCGATACTATCGAGTATCGAAAAGTGTCTTGTCATTCGGTACCAAATTTCGGTACCTCAGAATGGAACCGAGTAGAGGGGCGGAGAAATGCTTTCGCTGTCTCGTTGAGGAGCAAGTAACGTTGCGCTACATTATTATTTATATCTAAATATATAAAACTATACGCACGAGAGAGACCCTATGTGCGAGAGGGCGAGTGAATCAACGGCATCGTTTTCAGTTTATCTCCGAATGGACGGGTGAGAAACGGCTGTTTATGTGAGCAGCCGGTTCACTACAGATAATACTGTTAACATAAAACAAAAGTGTCGCACTGCCTGCAGAAACAGCGGAACGCGCAATGTTTTTTAGACTAGTTATGGACAGGTACAACACACAGCAGCTTTACATCAGCGTTCGTCCCTCAAGTCTATGGAAACACGCGACCGGTTCGTGACAGGCTCGTTCGCCTGCACGAGCACATGCTCTGCCTCTGGCTCCAGAACGCGAACAATGGACTATATGCACGGGTTACTTCCTGGTTGTCGTTAAGCCAGCTCGAGCACTTCCGGTGAACTGTTAGCTGTTCATTCTGTAGTCGTTGTACATCGACAGAAAACCATCTATGGTTGACTTTTTAATGTTGTATTTATATTTTAATGTAGTTATCACATTTACCTAATTTGCCAATAAACCAGTTTTATTGATTGCAATAAAGACGAAGCTATTGGGACTGTTTAAAAATGCCTTGTCTGTAATTAGACACGCACACACACACATTTTTTCCCAGCACTTCAAATGTTATTTTTAATGTGATGACCACAAACATTATTTGTTCATCCTTCTGAGATTGTCCCCATTGTAAAACCGAACGTTTAAAAATATAGGAAATTTAACATTTGATAGAAAACACTTATCTAAAAATAAAAAAGACAGTAATTAGCATTTTAACCACCAGATGGCGGCAAAGTAGCATTTATTTGCGCACATAGCCATTTCCTCTAAACGTTTTTCACTTCGTTTTTGACTAAATATTAAACATTAAAAAAATAACTAGGTTTAAAATACATTTTGTCAATGTGAAGTATGAAATACTCACAAAATCTTATGAAAAACAATAACTTTTATTGTGAATTACACAGAAAGCGAGCACCGTGCTCTCCTTTTGTAATCACAGCAGCTGTCAGTCAGTGCAGTGCAAGATCAATGATTTCAGCACAATTGTGAAAACACACATTTATTCAATTAATCTAACTAAAGTGCACAATAAATATTTAATTTTTGAAGATTTTTTTCCACATAAAAGTGTGAAAACTAATGGTCGAATTGAATTTAGCCGAGGAGGAACATTGAGGTACGTCTTTATTTATTTGTTTTTTATGCTGTCTTGCGTTTGAATAACTAAATTAATGCTATGCCACACTATTTAAGTGACTATATTCTGATTATAAACTAAGTATTACACTACCAATGCTCAACACACCAGCAAATGACATCTCACCGGAAGTTTTCGAGCTGGCTTATATTAATGCGGAAGTTCTAAAGAACGCTCCGTGCATATAGTCCATTCTGCTGAAAAAGGGGTCTCAGCGTCCTCCTGATACTGCGGATAATCTGCGGGTCGGGCCAAGTAATAAAAAAATAACATTCAAATGAATTGCGGGTGGATGAGAGATGAATCATTAATGTGTTGATTTTAATGAAGACACAGAACTCTTATTTCAACGAACTTGCGTCACTCTTACTTCCGCTTTGATCTTGTTAATAATAATTAATTTTTTGAAGAAGAACAATTGCTGAGTGATTTAAAAAGAGCCTCACATACTGAATTTTTGCATTGAAAACTAAACTTTATTAAAACTATAAATTTAGTTAATTTGTGCTTTTTTTATTTCCCGCAGTGGCTCAGGAGATGAGTCTTTGAGTCTGAAAAAAAGTCAACAAAATTAAAACATAAAACCAAATTTTCTTTTTGAGGTTATTTAATCTTGTTTAAACAGATTTTATAAAATTGGTATCGAAAAAGGTATCGTTTAGGTATCGGTATCGAAGTCAAGGTATCGGTATTGTCTCGGTATCGACAATTTTTGAACGATACCCAGCCCTAGTGGCTATATGTACACACACACAGAGGAATTGTGTTGTGAACATTAGAACATTAGAGTTTGATTGTATAGTACAGTATGATCAACATATACATAGATTTTTTCCATCATATGTGTAATAAAATGATTATACTGAATAGTTTGTTAAATTGTTGTTCTTATGTTGATGCAGTGATGGACTTCGGTAATCTGTCCAACTGGAAGAGTGTTTTCCAGCAACCTACTGCTCCGTACCTGACCGACGAGGGCTTCTTGAACCCAGGCTGCTCTGATAAATCAGAACGCATGAGCACAAACACTAACACATACATCATAGGAGCAGACGAGGGCTGCTTGTCTGAAGATGCCAAGACTCTTTGTAACGGACCCCTCAAGCCCAAAACACATTATGTGTGAGAGACATATGCACACACGACTAATCCGTGTTGTAATTATCTTAATCCAGAGATCTTTTTAACCTGTTCTTTACTGTTTATTTTTGTATTGTAGGTTCAAATTCCGGGCGACAAACATCCGTGGGCAGTACACAGACTCTGAGTACTCAGAGAGGGTCAGAACTGCAGGTATGGACGCAGTAGCCATAATATAACTGTCATGATATTAATGCACCAAGAGCAGGTGTGATTTCTCACTCACATTTCGCCGCTTTCCTCTTAGATTTTCATTTTTAAGTATTGTTATATACTTACTACACAGCAAAATCTCCAGAGTTAAATCAACTCTGCTCAGAGTACATATGGTCCCTCTCTAAATAGTGTTAAAATAACACTGAAGCAGAGTAAAATTAATGAGATAATTAAACAATTAATTGATGATTGAGCATTATTGATGAACACCTGCTGTTAACAAGCAGAATCACTGAAGAAAAGAGAAGCACAAGAACTATAACTGATTTCAGTCACAGCCTTATTAATTGCTTAATTTTCTCATTAACTTTAACTCTGCTTCAGTGTTACTTTAACACTATTTAGAGAGGGACCATATGTACTCTGAGCAGAGTTGATTTAACTCTGGGGATTTTACTGTGTATATACTATAGCGATATACTTACAGTTAAAGGGATAGTTCACCCAAAAATAAAAATTCTGTCATTGTTTACCATAAATATATGTAATATAAATATTTTGTGTCCCATTAAAACGAGAATGTCATACAGATTTGAAATGAATTAACAGTGATTAAATTATATTTCCTCTGATATTTTCATTTTTGGGTAAATTATTCCTATATACTTTTTAAAATCAGTAAACTTAATTAATTGATTTATTTATTTTATTGCTTATTGCTACTTTTAAATTTATTTTATTAAAGACCCCCTGTGGTGAAAATCAAGTTTTGTTGTTTATTTGTCTATGTGGTGTTTTTAATATGCTTTAAGACAAATCATGTGCAAATTCATAAGTCAACACCATTGCTCAGTATTTTCTCTTTAAAACTGCAGTGATCTAATGCGGTTTGAAATTGCTGGTGTCTGTGACATCACAAACAACCTTGTAACCAATCATGTCAACGTGCTAGCAGGATTTAGCATATCATTAGCTATAACCGCTTTGACTAAACTATACTATGAACTATACTCTCACTCAGGCGTAATAATCAAGGAACTTTGCTGCCGTTCCATGGCTGCAGCAGTGCAATGATATTACGCAGCGCCCGTGAGCCCCTGCTTGCACAGGGAACGTGCCTTGCAACCATGGAGACGTATGTGAGAGACGCTGCGTAATATCATTGCGCCTGCTGCACCCATGGAACGGCAGCAAAGTTCCTTGATTATTACGCCTGAATGAGAGTATAGTTCCTAGACATATCAGCCTAGAAAATCGCAACTTTTCATTTTCCGTCGGTCTTAGTACACGATTTAACTACAGAAGAGTCAAGTTTTAAATAGGAAAAATATCAAAACTCTTTGGTCATTTTTAAGCGCGATGCTAACGGTCTAATCAGATTCAATGAACTATGCTAAGCTATGCTAAAAGTGGTACCGCCAGAACCGGAGATCGGCTGAATGGATGCGAAAACGGTAAAGCTCAACTGTTTAACTCTAGGGGAGTTGGAAAATGAGCCTATTTTCAAAAAAAGTGGAGTGTTCCTTTAAATATTAGTACACACCTTAATTTGCAAATTTAACTTTATATTATTATTTTTAGTACTATACTTATTATTACACATTTTTTATAAAACATTTCAAATAGAAATATCATTATATTACCTTGTGGTATTTTTATTAGCATTTCTCCTATAATTACTACTTTTATTGAGCAAGGATGCATTATTGATGAAAAGTAACAATAAATACATTTATAATGTTACAAAATATTTCTATTTGAAATAAATTATGTTCTTTTGAACTTTCTATTCATCTGTTTCCACAAAAATATTAAACAGCACAACTGTAATTTCTGAAGGATCATGTGACACTAAAGACTGGAGTAATGATCAGCTTTGCATCACAGGATTAAATAACATTTTAAAGTAGAAAAGTTATTTTTAATTGAAATAACATTTTTAACATTTTTACTAGATTTTTGATCAAATAAATGCAGCCTTGATGAGCATAAAATACTTCTTAAAAAAAAAAAGAATCTTTTAGACATAAAACTTTTGAATGGTATTGTATGTTATTATAATGGTGGGCTCGTAGAACAACACATTTCATTGTGAACAAGTACTGCTTCTGCTGTGTATGAATATCGATTTTGATTTCAGATGACCGCCTTCTGACCAGAGATGAACAGATCATTCTTGGTGTCCTGCTGTCATTTTTCCTGGCATTGTTTTTCATTCTGATTATTTACGGATCTGTGAGGTAAGTTGATTGTTATTGTAAATAGGGTTTCAACAACAGAGTCAAATAGTATTTCCCCAAAAGTTTTTTTCTTGGTTTAACAACTAGACTAACTCTCTTCTATCCTAGGATCCACCGCAGGCAGAAGGAAGGTGGGACGTACTCTCCACGCGAGGCTGAGATTATCGAGACAAAGTTCAAACTGGATCAGCTAATTGCAGTGGCCGACTTGGAGCTCAAAGAGGACAAGATTAACCGGTGAGACATCAAACATACTGTACATAAGCAGTGGGATTTAGTTACATGTGCTTAGTCTGCTCACTCTGACTCACTAAATCTATCATTGACTCACTCACTCACTCATGCGTTCTTTCATTAATTCACTCTCACTAATCCATTCATGCACTTCACACACTTACTCACTATCCTCTGTTCTCAGGTATTCCTCCTTTTTCTTTAGAAGGAAGGAGATTTTTGTCATCCAGTAAGTAGGCAGTGATTTTGGTATTTAGCTGATGCATGACTGTATCAGTATTTTCTTTCATTTTAAATTCAAACTTTTCATTTTCCCAGTTGCATGTTGTGCTGTTGTGGTGATGAAGCTGTTTTATTATGAATGAATATGCAAGAGTAAATGATCTGCCTTGCCATAATTTGGGGCTGTTCGGTTTCATAATCCTGCTCTGTAGTTCTGCTCTGCCCTACGTATCTCTGCCTGAAAGATCACATAGAGTGACTCTCCCATTCGTTTTATGTTTGTGTGTCTTCGTCTAATTAGATCGTGTAGAGAACTTCACATAGATTCATTTCTTATTTATCACTGGAAGTGAATAAGTAACCTCATTTTTCAGTCCAATGCCAATTTCATAATAATTTTCTACTGTCTAATGTTCCAGGCTGCTAAGTTACAGGAAATCTCTCAAGTAAGTGAAGGAGACTTTATGGATTGATTGATATTTACCTCATTTTCCTATTTTTTCTTATTTATTTATTTGTCTATTATTGCTCAATAAACATTCGAGTCCCAAAGATACTGTAGATGATTACCCTTAACCACCTGCTCTTTAGTGGGTTGTTTAGAGGTCATAAGATGCTTGCTGTAGTGGTATTAATTCTAAAGTTGATGATTATTTATGGTTTTGTGGGTATTTTCATTCTGTTTATCGCTCTCTAACACATTTGCAGGCCAATCAGTAAGAAATCATTTCTTCAGCATGTGGAAGATCTTTGTGCCAATGACAATGCCAAGTTTCAGGAGGAGTTTGCTGTAAGTTTTAGCATTAAGTGTTTGTTTATTTGTTTGTTTGTGTGTCTGTGTAGGTGGGTGAGAGAGAAAGAAGGCACCAGTGAACTGTAAAATGAGTTTCAGTGACACTTCATTCTGATTGAGCACGTAGAGTTATGTGCTCAGTGGTGTATGTCATTTTGGAAAATGTATTCCGAGGTTGATTAATTTTCTTCCTGGTGTGTTTCATAATTGGACCTTTTCTTCTGTGTTTCAGGAGTTGCCGAAGTTGCTTCAGGATCTGGCCACATCAGACGCTGACCTTCCCTGGAATCGCTCCAAAAATCGCTTCACAAACATTAAACCCTGTATGAAAATGTTTTAATTCTATCATTGTGTAGTAGTTTTTTCAAGCCTGTATGACTTTCTTTGTTCTGTGCAACACAAAAGGAGACGTATCCCATATAATGAAATAATACAATAATCACATGGTGTCAAGCTCCAAAAAGGACATAAAAGCACCTCAGAAGTATCTTTTGTGCTTCACAACCATTCAAAGTTTGGGGTCAGTAAGATCATTTGTTGTCACTTAAACTCACCAAATCTGCATTTACTTGATAAATACAGTAATATCGTGAAATATTATTACTGTTATCTTTTTGAATATATTTCAAAATGTAATTTATTCCTGTGATTCAAAGCTGAATTATTGAAGAAATCATTGTAATATGCCAATTTGGTGCTCAAGAAACATTTCTTATTATTACCAATGTTGAAAATATATATCTTTTGTAAGAATGTAAAAGTCTTTACTGTCACGTTTGCATCCTTGCTGAATAATAGTATCAGTTTCTTTCAAAAAGTTTTGAATGGTAGTGTATATAGTCTTCTCAAGTCATATCATAGCTCTCAAATTTAAATATGCAAATACTAGCTACTGCAAATGAGTTATCATATGGCTTTAGATAAATTGGATTCCATTTGAAGAGTCATATTGACTACTTTTATAGTTGTTTTTATGGCGCTCTTTTGTTATCTGGGATGCGCAATAATTTATGCTATATGGAAAAGAGCATCACTGTTACTCAGAATAATTTATTTTTGTTCCATGAAAGTCATGCAGGTTCTGAACTACATGAGTGTTAGAATTTTAATTTCTGAGATAACCATTTCTTTAAAACTTACCAAGCTTTCTTTATACAAAGATTGTTAACACATATTTTAACATGTCTTTTTTAGATAACAACAACCGAGTGAAGTTACTGTCTGAGCCAGGAATGCCGGGGTCTGACTACATCAATGCCAGCTTCGTCTCTGTAAGCGCTCGAGAGCAGCCCACATATCAGCTGTCTCTCTTTTACTCTGCGGCACAACTTTAATTAAATTGGCCTAAGCTCCTATTTTGTTTTGTGTCTTGTCTCTGTTTCTCAGGGCTATCTGTGTCCTAATGAGTTTATAGCAACTCAGGGTCCTCTGCCTAGTACCGTCGCAGACTTCTGGAGGATGATTTGGGAGACGGGGACCAAAACCATTGTCATGCTCACTCAATGCTTTGAGAAGGGCAGGGTGTGTATGTGTGTTTTAACAAAACAATGTAGCCATTAGATTTATGATTGTATATACTTTTGTACAGTGTATAATCATAAAAATTCTATATAAGGGTTTTACAGTCTATCCCTCATCTGCGAAGTTTTGATGTCACGGACCCACAAATATCATCTCTTTGCGAGACACTTCCTTGCTAAAATAAAATTTCACTGTATATGTATTTTATACATATTTTATACAAAATATATACTCATTTATACTGATAAATATAAACATTTATATATTCATTTAATGTATAAACCCCATTTGTACAGTGACAAATATAAATATTCTAAATATGTATAAAATATTCTCTGGAAAATATTTAATTTCTATTAATTACAGTGTTGTTTAAGAGAAATTTAAAACCCATGACTATTAATAGAATTAAATAATTGTCATTTAATCTCATGTTTTCCAGTCAGTCTACATCAAAACAGTAATAATATCAGATTTAATATATTAATGTATTTAAGTTATTTTAATTTTTTCTCACATTTTTTGCACTGTTTGCCTAATATGTAATAGATACGGTTAATTACTTCAGACTTTATATTATATTTAATTAATTTTATCTCATTGAAAGTCTGTATGAATTTATTTACATCCAGTACACTGCTAAAACACAATTAAAAAAATTAGGAAATTTGACAGTGATCTACTGAAATATATATGCGTTATAATAGTAAACTGTACAAGTAATGTGGTTGTATGTTTCAGATCCGTTGCCATCAGTACTGGCCAGAGGACAATAAACCCGTCACTGTTTTTGCTGACATCATAATCACTAAACTCACAGAGGACGTGCGCCCTGATTGGACAGTCCGGGCACTCAGAGTGGAGAGGGTAAAACGATGTTTATTTTTGCATTGTCAGCATTGCTTTTACATTGTCATTTTTATCTCATAGAAGAGCAACAGTTTAAAATGGTGGTTGATTATGATTTCACTTTTTTAAACTTTAGTTAGCATAAACAACATCTGCAAAGTTACGAAGCTCAAAGTTCAATGCAAAGGGAGATATTTTCTTTTAAAGAATTTGCTTTTTAAGGGCTACAACAAACGGTTAGTAGGGACTACAACGAGCTTCTTCCCGGGTTGGTAACATCACTAACCCTGAAATTGACAGAAACCCTGCACAAGAGAACACGCAACAAAGGGCTGAGGCCATGTTGGGCTTCTTTAGAGAAGAGGAAGAGTTGTTGTAGTAGAGTGTTGTTGCCATGCCGTCATTTTACACTGGACTGCTTCAAAAACGAGGGTTAATTTAAGGGTGGATATGCACAAAAGGTTAACATGACGGCACATGCTATTCGATGAGTTGAATCAACTCCACAGCAACTACATAAATGTATCCACAAACCATTCAGAAATGCCCAGAACTTCTTCCTGAGTCTCTCCATCACTGTTTGACTCCAGTTTGAACAATGTAAGGCTGAACATAGTGACAATCATCATTTTGGCTGCGTGAGATTCTCCAGCTTTGTTGTTGAGCAACCAAAGTGCGAGCTGTTAAAGCTCCGCCCTCTTCTGGAAAGCGGCCGGGAGCAGCAGCTCATTTGCATTTAAAGGGACACACAAAAACTGTGTTTTTGCTCACACCCAAATAGGGGCAAATTTGACAAACTATAATAAATGATCTGTGGGGTATTCTGAGCTAAAACTTCACAGGCACATTTTGGGGACAGCAGAGACTTGCATTACATCTTGTAAAAGGGGCATTGTACATCCCCTTCAAGACAATCTTGTTGAGCAAGTTAGTAATATTTCCAGACATGTTTTTCGCAAGCTGGTTACATTTACATCCAATTAAATGACCATTTTAATTTAAATAAAATCTGTTGCCCCTGGGTAATAAGTTTTTTTACTGCCACAGAAATGTATGTACCATGGGGCTGCACACTTTCATGTGTTGATTGAGTATTTGGTTCTGCGTATGCATACTTGAGTATGTTTGTGGCCTTACTCTGAGTCTTAACAATGCACAATAACACATACACACACAGATGTGGGTGGTTAGATGGATCGATAATTAGTCCCCAATGACACATTTAGCCCTTCCTCTCTCTCTCTTTCTCTCTCCAGCATGGCAACTACATGATTGTTCATCATTTCAACTACACCTCATGGCCAGAACATGGCGTTCCAGAGTCCAGCTCCACACTCATCCAGTTTGTCAAAGCGGTTCGCTCCAACAGAGCCCATGACAACACAACCATCGTGGTCCACTGCAGGTGTGTGCTATCTGCCAAATTACCTTAACAGGAGGTCTTGAACATTTTTTCTACAGTGTGCTTCCATGTTTATGTTTGAGCTGTTTCGGACTGCATGGAAGCCCGTTTTGCCTCAGAGTAAAAGAAAAAGTGGTAACACTTTACAATAAGGTTTATTTGTTAACATTAGTTAAGAGGTTTGTTCACTTTCAAATTAAAATTTCCTGATAATTTACTCACCCCCATGTCATCCAAGATGTTCATGTCCTTCTTTCTTCAGTCGAAAAGAAATTAAGGTTTTTGATGAAAACATTCCAGGATTATTCTCCTTATAGTGGACTTCAATGGAGCCCAAACAGATGAAGGTCAAAATTACAGTTTCATTACATCTTCAAAACGTTCTATATGATCCCAGACGAGGAATAAGGGTCTTATCTAGAGAAACCATCACTCATTTTCTAAAAAAACAAAAACATAACATTATTAACAATAAATGCTCATCTTGAACTAGCTCTCTTCTTCTTCTCTATTTGAATTCCAGCAGTGTAGATGCTGCTAAGTGTTTTACTGCCCTCAACAGGTTAAAGTTTTAAAGTAATTGTTGTATACTTGCACTAGCATATTGTATATGACAATTTAGTTCAAACTTTGACCTATAGAGGGCAGTAATACACTTAGCAGCATCTACACTGCCGGAATTCAAATAGAGAAGAAGAGGGCTAGTTCAGGATGAGCATTTATGGTTAAAACGTATAAAAAAAATTATTTATTTTTTTAGAAAATGAGCAATGGTTTCTCTAGATAAGACCCTTATTTCTCATCTGGGATCACTGTAAACTGTAATTTTGACCTTCAACCGTTTGGAGACCATTGAAGTCCACCATATGGAGAGAAATTACATTTTTGTTCGTTACCTCAGTGCATTAACAAATGCAACATTTTTTTTATTTATCTGTACTGACCAGTGTATTCTTAGTATCATTGAGATACTGTTATAGATTTTATTATTTAGAATTTTTTATTTTTGTCTGTTCTGTTTTCATTTTAACTTTAAAGTTTTTTTTTTTTTAATTTGTCATTTGTATTAGTTTTTTTCAATATAGTTTTTATTAATTTTTTATTAATTTTAAGTTATTTTATACAGAATAGGGCCAAGCAATAATAATAAAAAAAACATTTTGAGATTAAAGTTGTTAAATTTCGAGAAAAAAGTCGTTAAATTATGAGAACAAATTCGTAATTTAACAAATTTGTTCTCGTAATAAATTTAACGTCTTTTTTCTCTAAATTTAACGACATTTTTCTCATAATTTAACGAATTTGTTCTCGTAATTTAACAACTTTTTTCTCGTAATTTAATGAGTTTATTCTCAACATTTTATCTCGACCTTTTTCTCAAAATTTAACAAGTTTTTTCTCGTAATTTTACAAGTTTATTCTCGTAATTTAACAAATTTATTCTTGTAATTTAACAAATTTATTCTCAAAAAACTTTAATCTCCAGATGGTTTTATTTTTTTATTATTGATTGGCCCTAATCCTCTTCCGTAATTTTAGTACACTAAATTAAAATAAACTTAATTAAAAATGTTTCCTCAGCAACTACCTGATAAAGCGTCTTTTTTTCTTTTGCATTTTGGTTAACGTTTATTTTATTTCAAGTAAAAAAAAAAGTTTTTTATGGTTGTAGTGTAAGATGTTTATTAATATTTCCATGTGTATCATGTATCTAATGTCTATATGTGCAGTGCTGGTGTGGGCAGAACTGGGGTGTTTATAGCCCTGGATCATCTCATTCAGCATATGAGGGATCATGACTTTGTGGATATATATGGCCTGGTCGCAGAACTGCGCAGTGAGAGGATGTGCATGGTGCAAAACCTGGTAAACCCATTAAAAACTGACAGATTTCACTGTATGTTGCAGAAATAGTTGTGTAGACTAGTGAGAGATGATCATTTTCAGATTTGATGATATCTGCCTCTCTCTCAGGCTCAGTACATGTTTCTGCATCAAAGCACTCTGGATCTGCTGTCCGCAAAAGGAAACAGTCAGTCCATATGGTTTGTAAATTACTCCGCTCTGGAGAAGATGGACTCGCTAGATGCGATGGAGGGTAAAATATATCCCACAATCGCTGACTTGTGCACTATGGTGAAGGCTGGTTGTTAAAGATCATTCTTTTGTTTTGTCTTGATGGAACTGTATTTTGTCACGTTTGTTCTCTCAGGTGATGTAGAACTGGAGTGGGAAGAGACAACAATGTAACGGGGACACTCTGTCAGTCTGTTGGGAGGAGACATGGAGACTTATGAAATCCATACACAGATGCTGGGACTTTGGACCCTGAGGCCAAACACTGAGCAAAGGATAAAATGAGGATTCAGAAGCAAACTCAAATATTCTCTCCTAAATGGATCGACTCTGACTCACAATCTCATTTACATCCAGGAGACACTCTCATCCATCAAAGTTTTTCTCGTAGTTCTTGTCCAACTTCTGTAATTATTTTATCTCTACCTACTGTAGAATATGGTACACTACTTATGGAATCAAAATGTATCAAACTCCAAAATTATATAGACTATGTTCTGGAGAAAGAATATTCAGCAGTAGGAAAAAACTAAGTTTTTCTTATGTCCTGTAGTCAAATGTATTTTAAACGCAATTATTAGAGATGAGAGTCATTACAAATCTAATGATTCTGGTTCCAAAATGATTTTTTGGGGGGCGGGGGACAAATTATGAGATCATTTTAGCAGAAGAGTATTTTTATTCACATAGAACATGAACATACCCCTCCTTTTAGTCTTCCTCACTCCTAGAATGTAAATGAGTAAAACTATAATGAATGTAATGTTCACACGTCAACGTAAAATAACATTGTTTATTAGCGCGCGCTACGTTCTCTGAACATAGTGTGCGCTTTAAAGTCGCATGAATTTTGAATATCTCTTAATGTTTTATAATTCTGAAAGACTATTTTACTACAACCATTTATTTTAGCGTCCATATCAACGGAAAATAATGTTAATTATGAGTTATATAGTCTGCCGCTTTAAGTAGGCCTAATGCGCGTGATTTACAGTTACGTAACTTACGTTATTTGACGTTAATCTCAGCGCGCGCTTTACGCCGGGTGGATTTTCATTGCCTGTCAATATTTTACCGTTCATCCGTTAGAAAAAAAAAACCCCGCCCTGACCGTGATTACAAAAATATCATTCCACCGCGTCGTTATCGTTTGGAAGGTGGTGTAAATGGGACATTAGATAGTTTGAGAGGCCTGACATGAATTATATTTACCCACAATGGGGGAAAAACTGCACTTATTGTTTCATACGGAAGTTGTGTCGTGTATATCTATAACTAATGTTTTTCTAAGCAATAACTTAAGTTTAAAAGAAAGATCTTTCACACAGCATCTCTTCACCATCATCATCTCTGAAGTTTCAAACTGTGGTGCTTTTTAGACATTACTTCAACCTTCTGTTAACTCATGCTAAAGCTGGGGCAGAGTAAGGTAACACACTTTACATGTTCATTCATTTGTAAATAACTTGTCACGTCGTTCATTTGTCTTGTTTTGCTTCATTTGTTCGTGTAACACAGGTACTGATTGAGAGCAAACCAAGATTTATCTCACAAAATTGTAAAGCTCTTTCAGAAGTTATCTATCTTTTGTGTAAATTATTATCAAGCCAAATGTGTGTCTGGAGATGACATACGAATTTGTTGTGTGTATATTTGGAAATCAACCGTATTTGTGTTTTGAAATAAATATATAAATGTTGTTTTTTTTCTTCTGAAGATTACTGCAGATATTTTGACTGTCATGGTTTTCACTAAATAGTTAAATTATGATCTGTTCTTCACACAAAGCTATCATACTATGACTTTACAATAGTCCATGAGTTGTGTGGAGCACTTTTAAGATATTTTTTATGATACTTTAAAACTTTAATGGTGTTTTTGTCAATTTGGAACTTTACAGTCTCGGTCCTCATTCTCCTTATATGTACTAAAAAGATTGAGCTCAGTTTTTGTCAGAAATTCACGTTTTGTGATGAACGGATGAACGAAAGTCATAGGTTTGGAATAACACAGAAGTGGTTAAATGTAATCTTTATAAATGGTTACAGTAATGGAAATTGTCTGGTGTTAATGATGTTTAAAAAAAAAAAAAAAAAAAAAAAAAACTAGAGGTTTTCAAAATGTCTGATTGTTGAAATGATTACAGGAGCTCAATTTCGTAGACATCCCAGAGTGCAAGGACTGTCATTCTCTGTATGGTTGCTTTGAAGAGTGAGAGAGCATCCAGTGTGAAAGCAGCAATTCAGGACCCTGGAGAGCAGTACTAAAGCTTGCTGTCGAAACAAAGGGATGCTGGGAGAACACAAGGTCCTATATTGAGAGGACTGTTCAGGTATAGGGGATGTTTGGGGTACAATAAGAAACTGCATAATAAGAATAAGTCCTGTAATTAATAACTGAACTGATATGAGAGCACATGTGTACATCTATTTTACATTTTTAAAGGTGCCCTAGAATTAAAAATTGAATTTATGTTGGCATAGTTAAATAAGAGTTCAGTACATGGAAATGACATACAGTGAGTCTCAAACTCCATTGTTTCCTCCTTATATAAATCTCATTTGTTTAAAAGACCTCAGAAAAACAGGTGAATCTCAACATAACACCCACTGTTACAAAACAGTCGGAGTGAACGCCCCCAATATTTGCATATGCCAGCTCATGTTCAAGCATTAGACAAGGGCAGGACGTGTGGATGTGCACAGCTGAATCATCAGAGTAGGTAAGCAAGCAAGGACAATAGCGAAAAATGGCAGATGGAGCAATAATAACTGACATGATCCATGATAACATGATATTTTTAGTGATATTTGTAAATTGCCTTTCTAAATGTTTCGTTAGCATGTTGCTAATGTACTGTTAAATGTGGTTAAAGTTACCATCATTTCTTACTGTATTCACGGAGACAAGAGCCGTCGCTATTTTCATTTTTTAAACACTTGCAGTCTGTATAATATAATTCATAAATACAACTTCATTCTGTATAAATCTCTCCAATAGTGTGTAATGTTAGCTTTAGCCGCGGAGCACTATCAAACTCGAATCAAATGTAAACATCCAAATAAATACCATACTTACACGATTAGACATGCTGCATGATGAACACTTTGTAAAGAACAATTTTGAGGGTTACATTAGCTGTTTGAACTTTGTTTATGCTGTTAAAGGCAAGCGTGAGCTCCGTGGGCGGGGAGCGTAAGCATTTAAAGGGGCCGCAGCCTAAATCGGCTCATATTTAATGATGCCCCAAAATAGGCAGTTAAAAAAATTAATAAAAAAAATCTATGGGGTATTTTGAGCTGAAACTTCACAGACACATTCAGGGGACACCTTAGACTAATATTACATCTTTTAAAAAGACGTTCTACGGCACCTTTGACTTTGAGTAAGAAAGTACTACAGTTCAAAAGTTTGGGGTCGGTAAGATAATTTAACTGTATCAGGACATACAGTACTCATACTGTCTACAACGTCACCAAGGCTCGCCCTGATCGGCCTGATGGGGGTGCTACAGAGGTCAAAAGTATGAAATTGTAATCATAACTCCTAAAACGTAAGTGCTCATTCTGTGGTTGCTTGAAAAAGGATGCGGCATCTGGCCACTTGGTGGCGTTATTATTACCATGGAATTAAAAAAAAAAATGGCTATAACTACGCAACCCGAAGTCTGATTGACTTGAAAATTGGCATGCAGTGTCTTTGTCCAAGGTGCCAAGACTGCCTTTGAGGACATTTGCATATCTTAAAAAATGTGGCCGGTGTTGGCCAATGAAGTTTGAGCAGCTATCGGACAAGGGTAATGGAGGCCAAAACTCGCTGGGCCTGTTTGACTCACGGCTCTTGAAGCCTGTGAGAAATTCTAAAGAAATCTGCCTCTGGGAGGCACCTTCGCGATTTTCATGTGCGTAAAGGATTGTATATCATGCGATTTTTCGCACACGCCCACAACATTCATAACACACGGTAGAACTCCTGATTCCAAGCAACTTTGCCTCTAGGACCGCTGAATCGTTTGTTAAATATTGGAGATTATTTCAAAAACCAACTTTGGCAAACTAACCCTAGGTTTTTGGCTCAAACTCAATAACTTTTAAAAAGCTTTATAAATTATATATTTCCAATAGTAAATGGTCTTTTCCATCTACGATTGAGATGATTACAGGCTTGCTAATTAAAACATTATACCTTTTTATGAATGTGCTTAAAGGCCTTAAAGCTTGAACCCAATAATTGCTGCTCGCAGCTATATTTTGTTTTTGTGTTTGATTTTTTCAATTTTTAATTGGGCGCCAGTTTTCTCGTACAATGCAACTAATCTCATGTCTAATAGTGATTTTGATAAATGGAGTTGATAATGTTTAATCATGTAAATAAATGCTAATGTTTTTGATTAGTACTGATTAGTGAGCAAACTCTTGAATGTCAAGTTTAACCAATATGCAGTCAATAGTATTTGAGAAAGCCTAGCTGAACAATAGATTTACTGTATTATTTAACAGGCCTCTGATTGCCGTCTTTAATACCATCATGATAAATTGACGAGTTTATAAGTACAAATACTGAAACACAAACACACACAAGTTTTTCTGCACGTTTAATGATTGTTGAGATATGATTGAGTGACATTGCATATACAGGATATGAATGTGAGCGTATCAAGTGTCTTTACACTATATAAAACTTCATAACAGTGCTCAATATAAATATAAATCGTAAAAACCTTATAGATGGGACCACTGCATTGACCATCACAAGGCCATATTTTGACGAGTTATACATGAATTTCAGCATTGACTTCTTTTGAAGACATTTTTAGCTTCTCTTTTTTTTATAATGAACTTCTGGGAAAGAATTTGAGTCAAGAATTTCACATTAGACTGAATCTATGGACTCTAGGATGGAGTTTATGGTGCATTTTTACAAAAATGCAGTGCATGTTCACAAATTCACAGTCAGAATACGGCCCCTCGCTGGGTTTAAATGTGTCAGCATGTACTTGGAAACAAATATGTTGCTACGTACTAATTTAACCTAGAAAATGAACAGCTTCTGACTCGATGTGGTGCGTGGTAGAGGAGCGCACATGATTTGAATTGTCCCAGAAACATGTCAGAGCAGGTGTACATGAAGTAAAGACGGTATTGGATCAGCGCATCTTAATGAATAAACAGCTGTGCAAATTATACAATAAAGCTTTTCGTTCTCTACTCTGTATAAATAAATAGATTTATAAATACATTTTTTTGCTGCTTTTCTGTAATTCCTGTGTCTAAGCACAGAATGACATCATTTCCAATAATGCCTTGGAAAAAAACAGATACACTTGTAATTAAAAACTAGTTTTGTGATTCAAAAACCAAGCAAAACAGTAACATAAATATTAGTGCCAATATACTCCAGATAAAAGCTCTTTAAAGATCTGCACATAAACATATGAATCTCTTATTACATGCAATACAGAAAATGTGAAATCTAAGTGGCAAACACAAACATAATCCACCAGATCTTTTTAAAACACAAATCCCCCCCCCCCCCCCCCAAAAAAAAAAAAGATTTTAATACAATATTTTAATAAACATTTTAAGTGATAAGTTTTTTTTAAAAATATACAATTTCTCAGTCATAGCCTTGTAGTATACAACATTTGATATTTTCTCAGAGGTTTGATGTGCGCCTGGTTTTCACATGAAGCTACCTGAGCACCAGGCTTGATCACAGTAACAAGCTACAGAGTCGCTCTATTGGACCGGACAAAAATAAACAGGTTGATTTGAGATGATTAGCTGGGTTAAAGCCGGCCCCTGGCTCTAGTTAGTAAACCATCTCACCACCCTCTTTCAAATTTTATATTTTTTGCTTTGTGTTGCTCTAAAAATATGTTGTAAATATCCTTTAACAAAGTGAAAATAACATTTGGAAACACTTTTATACACTTAAAATTACAGCCTACTCATTTACAAACATGATAATGTAGAACAGATCAATAGGCTACTTGATGTACATTCAAATGTATATATATGTGAAAAAAATATACCAATAAAATAAAAATTTCTCACTATTTGAAAATGAACTAACATTTTTCAACAGGATACTATGTTTGTTAATGATGTAAATACCTCATTTGGATAAGTAAACCACACCCTTTGATAACCAATACGAATTTGTAGAAAATGATATAGTGCAGATTTCAACTAGGGGTGAAACGGTTTTCTGTAAAAAAATAAAAGAAAAAAATAAAGCGAACCGTACCGTTCTGCACACTCGGTTCGGCACGCACTTACACCGCGGTTCATTTCAAATCTGACGACACATAATATGGTTTGTAGAAAATAAATAAAACAGACAAACAGAGTTAGGCTAATGTATGTTTCTGTCGATGCGCATTCTGGCTTCCCCTAAACTTTGTTCAATGCGAGTGCCATATGCTTTATATGACCAGTCATTTACGCCATCATTACCCGCGTGTTGATAGCCAGTAGCGTGTTTACCCACAACGCAAAGCACGCAATTGCGTGGGGCCCCGCGGGCTTGGGGGGCCCCCGCAATTTCTCCCGAGGGGGACCTCAAGGTGGTGTTGTCTCTGTGATACGCAGGTATATGCCGTATATCCACTGAGAAAGGTCAAGGATTAGCATATACGCGCTTTAAAAAGCACGAGGATACAGATTTGGTGCTCTGTAATGTGCCGTCACAGATCGTAACGCCTCAGTTCAAGAGAAGCGGCAGCCTGACGCGCACGTGAACTGATCTTCTCCTCCACTTTAATACCAGTTACAGCACGAAATATACATGAATGAACAACTAAAGGTGTGTTAAAAGATACTGTTCAACTTTTCAAAATCCACATCATGTCTTGTGTAATCGTGCTCAATCATTGTTTTAAACGCGGAAAGACGTTAATAAAAACGCTGGTAAACAAACAACACACGACACATTTACCTTGGAACAAACATATTTATCATGACCATAAACTCGTTAGTCAGCAAGAAAATGAACTCTAGAGAGGAGCATTTAGCTTAATATATGTACCATATTACATATTAATTATATATTTTTAATGTTCTTTATTATATAATGCATGTTTGAATAAATCCATCAAGTTGACAGCACCATTTAAATGTTTATTTCAAAAAAACGAATTGGAGTAGAAATAATTTTAAAGTTAGTAGGCCTACCAACTTTATTATTATAAAAATTTCCTTAAGTGTAATTTAAGTTTGTATACAAATCAGTTCATTTTAACCTTCAATATTAATGTAGTACCAACTAATTCCCAGTAGTTGAGAGATTTGTTTTTCTTGAGAAAATTTGCCATGTACTGTACCTGATATACATTATGTCCAAAATAACTGACTCTGAATTTAATTGCAAGCTTGTGAATCAAAATGCATAACTATGATGACATACTGGCAGGAAATTACGCAAAACAGAAAACAAAGTCCAAACAGGGTGATATTGTGACATATTGATAAGCCTCATCTTTCCATTATTGTCAATAATAGTGGCAACCTGCACTTTTCAATGTGCATTGAAAATTTCAAGCTGATAAACCCCCGGGAACACGTTCACGGGGCCCCCTCCTGGAGATTTGCTTAGGGCCCCCAATAACCTAAACACACCACTGTTGATAATGCGCGAGTGCAGGTGAGACCTGAACAGCACACGTTGAAATTTAAGCGTTGCCAATTTAAACATTCGAGTGCAAGGCGCGAAAGAGAATTTACACGCGCGCTAAGAAGATTTGTGCACTCATCCGAAGCGCGCACGCGGAAGCGCTGTACAGCGCGCAAATATTGAGGTCTCATTCAAGTCTTTTGCTTGAACGGACAAATTCACACAAAATTATGTCAACATGCCTGTCTTGGTGAGTATCCTAGCAAGCATTGTCGGTTATGTCTTAAGTTAACTTATACACTCGAGAAAGAACGCATGTGTTCAGTATCAGTTGTACTGATTACTGTATTATGTCTTAAAGAGCCCTTGCATTCCTGCTGTCTATTGTTTTTAATGTTAATCAAACGACAAAAGACAAGGAAATCACTCATTGCTCATGACTGAATAGTAACTGTATTAATTAAATAAAGATCAATCATTATGAATTATTAAAAAACCTGAAAGCTTTATTTGTATTTTTGCTTTACTGAATTTATTTGTGCTTTTTGATTATTTGTTCTTATTTTCTTTATTTTTATTTGACATACCGAACAGTACTGAAACCGTAAGCCTAAAACCTTGATACAAACCGAACCGTGAGTAATCTGAACCGTTGCACCCCTAATTTCAACGCAGATTAGCAATTCAAATGTGCTTTTCAAAGGACATTAAAATACTTTTGTAGGAAGGCACAAGTCAAGAGCAGACTGTCTAAAAGTTTTAAAGGGTTAATGGAGCTCAGTCAACACCCCTGCTAGGTATGAGGTGAACGGCTCTCAGGGGCTCCGTTTACACTGTCAGTCCAAATCTGATTTTTTTGTATCCGATTGGAATCTGATCTAAAATTATTGACATCCACATTGGGTGTCCACATATGAATGTAGCTTGGCCATTCACACTTGCTAAATCTGATCAGATATCAATAGGATATGCACAAAAATCAGATTTGGACTGAACGTAGCCAAGATGATGCGCTTCCTCCACACAGTATGGCAGCATCCTCAATTTAAGAAAAGCCAGAAGCTCACCACCACGCCTTAAAAATTGTCCAAATGAGACACATAGACTGAAAACTCCAATTAGGGAAACACTTAAAAAAAGCCTGCACACTCTAACAATGAAGGGGAACCACCAATTGCAAGATAAACCCGCTGCCTTAATGAAAAAGTGGCAAATGTTTTGGTCACATGTGACCAATGCCTAGTTAACAGCAGCTGAGATTGGGACTCTTGACAGGATAAAAACATCAGTGGATGATGCCAAATACAGACAAAATCTGTGGCTTTTATCTTGGAAGTTAGAAATTCTTTAGTGGTCACATCCTGACCTAAATCTCATCCAAAACCCAAAAACACGGTTTGAATAATTCACTAAAAGACAGTAATTTGCAGCAATAAAAGCATTCATTTTCTGTGAGATTTTGCTGTTCGAATGCAAATGTGGATTCACATGATGTGACAACCACCAATGGGAAAGCAGTAGAAGTCGCATGATCTCCCTTGGCTACTGTTTAGTTCAGAGCGCCTACTGCAGTGACGTGTGTGCAAATTGTTATTTGTTGTATTTAAACTCACTCAGAGGGTGTACTTTTATCTAACTAAATTACTTTTGCTTGTTTCCTTTTCAGAAATGTTGAGGTATGATTTATATCCAAATACTGGTATTGGATTTCATCTTTGGGATTTAGACTAACAGGTAAGACCTTTGAAAGAGGGTGGTGATTTCCTATCTCTATACAAAATATGATGTGAACATTTATATAATTGCAAACATTATTTCATGGTGGTATCTTGGAATAAATTCACCTTCACAAGCACTCTCTCTATACTACATCCATCTATTGTAGTTCGGGTGACACAACATCGGTTTTTAAGGAGAAATCAAAATATATAAACACTTAATTTGAATATAGGGACATGGTGAACACACACAAAAAAGATCTGAGAAAAAAACCCTCTTAAAAAAATACTATACATCTACTCACTTTTAAATGCACACTTTAAGGCCATGAGAACCCAACAATTCTAAGAATATCTTCTTTTGAGTGATCTGAGCCTAAGAGTTCAGATTGGGCTGCTTGTGCTATCTTCAAAAAAGAGTGTACATGATAGTTTAGTTTTAAAGCCATAGTTCACATAAATATGAACATTCCTTCATTATTTATTCACCCTCATGTTGCTGTAAATCTGTATGCTGTTATTTTTCCCAAGGAACACAAAAAGAGAATTTTTATACAATGTTTTTAATTTTTATATAATGTTTACATGCAATGATAGTTAATTAAAAATTAAAACTTTTTTTTTTAAAGGCACAATATGTAAGATTTTTAGATTAAAATACCTAAAACCACTAGAACAATGTTATATATTTTATTTGTGTACTTACATTATCCCAAATGTTTCTAAGAATTTTTAAATCCAGAGAAATAAGTAATTTTAATCAGGACACCATGTCACGTTACCTTGGGTTTCCGGTTTTATTTTATAGAAACCATGGTAACATCAAAGACGCTTTAATATAGTATGTTTTTTTTTTAGACAGGTGAGCAACTGTTTGGATACATTCATTGACAGAAAACTAATAATGTTAACACAGTAAGTCTTATTGTTTAAATCTTGTTTTCTTGATTTACAGCGAGTACCATGTTTTACCATGCCTAATATCGATCTAGCTTACTGCAGTGTCTCATAGTAGACAGTGTCTCATCATCAAGCTACACCTTTGTTTTGAATAAGTGACCTCTGGTGGCGAAAATTTACATATTGTGCCTTTAATTGAAATTAAGCTGAAATAAAAAAAATCTAAATATTAGATGAAAAACTTAAAGTTTAAACAAAAGTGATTTTAATAATTAAATTACTAAAACTAAAACTAAATAAAAATAAATAATAAAAGCACATAATTACTAAAATGAAAACTGAAAATATAAAAATAAAAAAATTTAAAATATCAATAAATATTATATCAATAATACAATATTAATTATTGTATTATTTATATACTATTATAGTATTTTTTTATATTTTACATGTTTTTTATTTTTATATTTTCAGTTTTCATTTTAGTTTTAGTAATTATGTGTATGTATGTATGTATGTATATATATATATATATATATATATATATATAGATATATATAGATATATATAATATTAGCAGCATGGAACAGCATGTGGGTGATTAAATAAAGACAGAATGTTCATTTTAGGTGATCTGTGAACAGGTGTAAACTCATTTGTGTGTATGTTATTCAGACTAGGCTGCGTGTCCCACTGGAGTACCTGCGTTGGCTCAGCAGGTGGCGTGGTGGTGGAGGGGTCGGGGGGCAAAACTGATGAGGGTGGTGATAAGGAGGTGGCGGGGGAGGGAGGGGAGGCTGCTGTTGCTTGCCTCCCTCCCGTGACCTGATGGGTGTGGACACAGCCGACTGGATGAGGCGGTGGGCGGGGTTGTGGCTGAGGAACGCCTCCACGTGGCCACGCCCGGCGGCGTCCATGACGATCACTTTCACGATCTGCTGGCACTGGATCAGGGTGTCGGGGGAGATGGTGAGGGCGGAGCCAGGGGCGGGGCTAGGCAGGACGGCCAGGTGTTGCTGAGCGCTGGGTGGGGCCAGAGGAGAGCTGAGTTGGTATGTTTGGAGCCTGTTGTGAATTGACACCTAGTTTAGAAACAGCCAGAAGCAGGAAGCGTTATCAGCCTGGCCTGCTGCACTCTCACGGCCCTCTGGTGCGGATCACACGACAAGGCCATGCCACAGAGCATGCAGGCGGCAAAACACGGCATGACTATGTACATACAGCGCGGTCGGAGTGGGTGAAGGCAGGGTGATTTCCTACTAGACCTGCCAAGATTTGCATAATTACCTGCAATCTTATGCATTTCCTCTTATTACTTCACTGCTAATCAGACTGTTATATTTTTATCCTTCTGTAAGAAGCATTAAAGTGCCCCTTGAGGGCCAAGACGCTTGGCAGAGAGGGTCCTTATTGCATGCTGGATAATTTGCACCTTGTCTTGATAGACCTTGTTTGCACGTGTATACATGTTATGTGCGAGGCATCTCATGAAAGCGCACTCATGTAGCCTGTCTGTCCATACTAACCACAGCTCATTCCTTTTCATTTCAGCTCTTTTTAATGAAGTATTTGAAATTTAATGAGTTCCAGTGCAGGAGCTGTTGAAACTACTGCTGATGGAGTCTCTAGACGTGCACTGCAAATCTTAACTTAGTTGTTTCGCAAGCAATACTATTTTCACGTTATTTGTATGTTGTCTTTTTTGTAATGTTACAACATGATATGCAATTTGCAACCTTTTTTAATTCTGTAATCTAATATACACTACCATTTTAAATAGAGATGCACCGATATGAAATCTCTCCACCGATATGATAGCCGATTATTCAGAGTGATATCTGCCAATACATTGTAAAAAAGAATTGTTGGTTTAAATTAAAAAAAGTAAGTTACCTGGTTGCCTTAATTTTGAGTTCATTGAAATAAAATTTTTTAGTTAATGTTAATACAATGAAGGTGATTGGTTTTGAAAAAATGTTCTGAAAATATTTTTTTACAGTGTACCGATAACGATACCGATATTTTGGGGGTTCTGCCTTGTACACCTTCTTTTAAATTAATGATAATTTCATTATAATTAATAATTAATCATTATATTTTGAAAGAAATGCAAATAAAAATTATTCTCTCAATTTCATCAACTTGTTAATTAAAAATACAGTAATATTGTGAATTATTATTATTACAACTTCAAATAATGGTTTTCCATTTTAATATATTTTTTAAAAATACAATGTTCCTGTGAAAAAAAGCTTTATTTTTAGCATCATTACTCTAGTCTTCAGTGTGACAATATCCTTCAGAAGTCATCATAATATGCTGATGAGGCTCAAGAAACATTTCTTAATATTATCAATGTTGAAATATTTTTGTGGAAACAATTTTTTTCAGGACTCTTTGATAACTAGAAGGTTAAAAAAAGCATTTATTTGAAATAGAAATCTTTTGTAACATTATAAATGCATACGGTCACTTTAATCATGCATCCTTGCTGAATAAAAATATTATTTTTATTATTATTTTAAATCTAACTGACCCCAAATCTTTGAACTCAGAGCATTTCTGAGTAAAAAAAAGGATATATAACAGAAAAAATAGGATTTATTTGCACATGGCATTGATGCTAATCCGTTGCATTACAGTCACAAATCCGTTGCATTCCAGCACAAAATTTTCTTTAAGGCAAAGGCTGTATGTGTAAATGCGTTATCAACGCATCTTAGTTGAATACATTGTCGACATAATTTCCACTTATGGACTGGCATAAAGATTTTTAAGTTTAAATAATTTCACCCTACGACAACAGCAGCTGTATGCAGGATTAAAACACAGCAGTCAGCAAAAGCCCGAGTGAGAGGCCATCGATTACAGATCACGACGAGGGGCAGTGGGTGGTGTTTTCTGGGGGACGGCAGTGCTGTTATTGCTCTGAACGAGGGGTGTGTGTTTGCAGTGAAGACACCGAGGGCAGGTGTCTCCATTCTGATGGACAGAGGGGACAGTGAGCTCAGGGGTCAAAAGCAAAGGTCAGGGAGTGGGGGGACGGTGGGGAGGTTATCTCTGATTCTGCAAGGAGACAGTGATGTTAACTACAATACGTACTGTCACCACCTACAATGACTCTAAAAAGTTTAGAAACACCCTAGGTTTAAAATTGGGATTATGCAATTATCATTGAAGACAATAATAATTTTCTTACTGATTGGATAATAGTTTCTTTTTGAAGTTTATTATGTCAGCAGCACACCTTTATAGCTTCACTGATTGACTGACAGAACAACAGATCCATCAGAACACAGTTTGAAGGTGCTTTATACAGGGTTCCCGCGGGGTCTTAAAAAGTCTTAAAAAGTCTAAAATTCAGAACTTTAAATTTAAGGCCTTAAAAAGTCTTAAAAACGGCCAGATTTTCATCCGAGGTCTTAAATTTCATTTAGTCAGGTCTTAATTTTTTTTACCCATTTCCAGAAACGCTACCTGCTGAAAGTTATTACAAAGTAGCAAAAAAGTAGCGAGTCGTAGTTCTTTCTGGGGTATATTGGTGTTGGAATACGCGGTGATAAAACTACAAATCCCGTGATAAATGCAATACGTGCCCGCGAAATACGTCTGCGTCTCCTCAGAGTTTGTTAAAGTTCGGCTACGTGTGGAAAATGGGAAAGTGTACTTTCAACGAGACATGGCTAGATCACAGCGATTTCTGCTGTTGGTTACAAGCGGTACCCAGCTCCAGGTACGAGGCTCACTGCAAACTTTGAAAAAATAAAAATAAAAAAATCAGTTAGAGAGTCTGGGTGTGAAGCGGTGTAAAGGCGCTGGAGTCACACGCCAGAGCGGAGAAACACAAGCTAGCCGCAAAATCCCTTCAGCGGACTCGGCCAATTAGCCTCACCACTGCCGTCGTCCTCCTCAATGCCTGGTCCCTCCGGTCTCCAGCGCAATATCATCACAGCTCCGTCGAACAACCTTCGGGGTACTTTTGGAGTGACTGACACATCGAAAGCCGAGGTGATTTGTATACTACACACGGGCCCAACAAGTATTTATATACTACTTCTCTTGCGGGCCCAACAAGATCACTTATGGTGAGATTTGGATTGGGGGAGTTTATAAAGAGGGAACTGATTCGTACTCTTACCGGGCCGTATGTCGTAACGTTCAATGAAAGCCAAAATCAGACCACCAGGACCATTGTTCTGGAACAATGAATTGTTAAGTCGAGGTACCTGGGCTCACAGTTCATGGGACAGTGCGAGACACACACACACACACACACACACACACACACACACACAGATATCCATGTTAGATAGATACTCTAATTATCCCGAGGTAAGTATCTATCTATCTAAAATGGATTATCTGGTGTGAGTGTGTGTGTGTGTGTGTGTGTGTGTGTGTGTGTGTGCTACATTGGTTGTTACATGGGTTGGAGTAGCCTGTTCAATCTTTATTAGGCTATTAATATGCTGTTTTGTAATGTAAATAAATAATGAGATGAAATCTATTCTATTTGAGGGAAAGTTTGTTTTAGCCTATTTTCATTTGGGGCCTAAGGTTTTGGCCATTTGGCACATTGATGTGTGTGGAAGGTTACTAATGTGATTGCTTTATCTGTAAATTAAATTAATGCTTTTTCAATGACTGAATTCATTGAAATAAAAATGATTTTTTCAGAATTTCTTTGATTTGAATATTTTTTGGTAATGCGTCGTGTAGGTCTTAAATTTCAATCTTTATGGTCTTAAAATGTCTTAAAAAGGTCTTAAATTTGAAACCTGCATAAACCCTGTTTATAAATAGCTCTAGTATTTTTCTATGCTCTGTATTCATTTTTTAATATATTTCCATAGTCCCTTATCAATGCAAAATCATCACTAAAAATTATACAGATTTATGCTGATATTATCCAAAATCCCACTTTGCCTAGGGTGTTTCCACACTTTTGGAGGACACTGTAAATACATGCACACAGAATCGGAACATAATTTTGCGCTGCGCTCACACAACGATTTACTGATACAAACCTCTACCGTGTTGCTCCCCGTTTTCTCATAAAAATCATCCCCTGCAAACCACAAAAATATACAAGACATCAAAAATAGGCTTAATGTTGTGTATGAGCATGTATGTGTGTGTAAGTGTGTGTGTACCTGAAGCAGAACTAGGTCCAGCGTGGATGTCTAGTTGTGTGCCGTTCTTGTTAGTTTGATTTCTCACAACCTGTTGTCTTTCTAGTTCCCCTGAGAACCACATGCATAATTCACTTTAATGATGGCCACAACCATAGTATTCAAACCACAGAGGAATGTAGAGAATTTATTTTTATTAAAGCTAACCTTTAGGTAATGATAACGTTCTTTTACATACAGAACATCCCCTTATACGCTTAAAATAAAGGTTCTTTATTGGCATTGATGGTTTTCGTGAAGAACCTTTACCATCCATAAAAACTTTACATAGCACAAAATGTTCTTTATATTAGAAACGTTCTTCAGATTATTTAAATATTCTTCGCACTAAAAAAATTGTCTCTTTTACGAACTTTTCACCAAAAGGTTCTTTGGGGAACCCAAAATGGTTTGCTTGGACCCCCTTTTGAACTGTTTTTTTCTTCTCTGAAGCTAATGTGAGTGATGTTTACCTATACAAAACTCACCACTAAGATTGTTTGACATGTTGCTGGGTGGTTTCTTACTGTTCCCTAGATTTTAGCTTCTCAATGTAAGTCTATGGGATCTGGTTTAGACAAAACATGGACGTCCAGAAACACAGAGATTTTTTTATGTTGAAATTTTTAACATAAACTCACTACCCTAAAGCATGTGAACACGAGTAACATACAGTAACATGCAAAAACACTCACACTCAATGCGAATTTGTTCCATCTCTGCCACCTCTGCAATGCTCTCTCTCAGGTCCTCTACAAACTTGAGCAGCTCTTCTGCGCTCTGAGAACAGAAGCTCACCACCTGCTTCTTTTCCGATGAGAATGGAGACAATATCGTGATTCCATGAGGGTAATCTGTGATGGAAAAAACGCATTGTATCGTATGTATCACACATCTGATACTGCAAATATTGAGTAAGGTCCTGCCTTGAGGATTTGTGAATTTTTCTCTGTTTTTATGATTTAAAAAAAACATGCATGCATCTGAATTAGGTAAAAAAAAATAACAAAATGGTACTTAAAAGACAAGAATATTAAAATTGGGTAATTCTTACGGAAGAGGATTAGGGCCAAGCAATAATAAAAAAATAAAACCATCTTGAGAGTTGTTAAATTTTGAGAAAAAACTTGTTAAATTTCAAGAAAAAAGTCGAAATAAAATGTGGAGAATAAAGTCATTAAATTACTAGAAAAAAGTAGTTAAATTATGAGAATAAATTTGTAATTTAACGAATTTGTTCTCGTAATTTAATGACTTTATTCTCCACATTTTATCTTGACTTTTTTTCTCAAAATTTAACATTTTTCTCATAATTTAACGAATTTGTTCTCGTAATTTAACAACTTAATGACTTTATTCTCAACATTTTATCTCAACCTTTTTCTCGAAATTTAACAAGTTTTTTCTCGTAACTTAACAAGTTTATTCTCAACATTTTATCTAGACTTTTTTCTCAAAATTTAACGAGTTTTTTCTCATAATTTAACAAGTTTTTTCTCATAATTTAACAAGTTTATTCTCAACATTTTATCTTGACCTTTTTCACAAAATTTTACGAGTTTTTTCTCGTAAATTAATCACTTTATTCTCAACATTTTATCTCGACTTTTTTCTCTAAATTTAACAAGTTTTTTTCTCGTGATTTAATGAGTTTATTCTCAACATTTTATCTCGACTTTTTTCTCGTAATTTATTGACTTTTTTTCTCGTAATTTAATGACTTTATTCTCAACATTTTATCTCGACTGTTTTCTCGAAATTTAACAAGATTTTTTCTCGTAATTTAATGAGTTTATTCTCAACATTTTATCTCTACCTTTTTTCTCGAAATTTAACGAGTTTTTTCTCGTAAATTAATGACTTTATTCTCTACATTTTATCTCGACTTTTTTCTCTAAATTTAACGAGTTTTTTTCTCGTGATTTAACGAGTTTATTCTCAACATTTTATCTCGACCTTTTTCTCAAAATTTAACGAGTTTTTTCTCATAATTTAATGAGTTTATTCTCAACATTTTATCTCGACTTTTTTCTCTAAATTTAACGAGTTTTTTTCTCGTGATTTAATGAGTTTATTCTCAACATTTTATCTCGACTTTTTTCTCGTAATTTATTGACTTTTTTTCTCGTAATTTAATGACTTTATTCTCAACATTTTATCTCGACTGTTTTCTCGAAATTTAACGAGATTTTTTCTCGTAATTTAATGAGTTTATTCTCAACATTTTATCTCTACCTTTTTTCTCGAAATTTAACGAGTTTTTTCTCGTAAATTAATGACTTTATTCTCTACATTTTATCTCGACTTTTTTCTCTAAATTTAACGAGTTTTTTTCTCGTGATTTAACGAGTTTATTCTCAACATTTTATCTCGACCTTTTTCTCAAAATTTAACGAGTTTTTTCTCATAATTTAATGAGTTTATTCTCAACATTTTATCTCGACTTTTTTCTCGAAATTTAACGAGTTTTTTCTCATAATTTAACGAGTTTTTTCTCATAATTTAACAAGTTTATTCTCAACATTTTATCGCGACTTTTTTCTCTAAATTTAATGAGTTTTTTTCTCGTGATTTAACGAGTTTATTCTCAACATTTTATCTCGACTTTTTTCTCGTAATTTAATGACTTTATTCTCAACATTTTATCTCGACTTTTTTCTCGAAATTTAACAAGTTTTTTTCTCGTAATTTAACGAGTTTATTCTCAACATTTTATCTTGACCTTTTTCTCGAAATTTAATGATTTTTTTCACATAATTTAATGAGTTTATTCTCAACATTTTATTTAGACTTTTTTCTCGAAATGTAACGAGTTGTTTCTCATAATTTAACGAGTTTTTTCTCATAATCAAATATGATAGTTTTCCTACATCTGCTATAATACAATGTCGTTAGTCTCGAGAGTATGTACATTAGTTAATAAATATGACGATCCGCCTTGAATAATTGAATGTCCTGATGGACTAGTGGCAGTTTCTCAGTTTAGGGTGCAAGAGGTTCCCGGTTCTAATCTAACCATATGTCATTTTTTTTCCTCATTAAAACCAAAGATGTTCACAAGTTTATTCTCAACATTTTATCTCGACCTTTTTCACGAAATTTAACGAGTTTTTTTCTCGTAATTTAACAAGTTTATTCTCAACATTTTATCGTTAAATTCCCTTTTTCTCGAAATTTAACGAGTTTTTTCTCATAATTTAATGAGTTTATTCTCAACATTTTATTTAGACATTTTCTCGAAATTTATCAAGTTTTTTCTCGAAATTTAACAACTTTAATCTTGAGATGGTTTTATTTTTTTATTATTGCTTGGCCCTAATCCTCTTCCGTAAATTCTTCAGTAGCAACTGAATTATATAAAGTAATACAACAATACAATTTTTTTTTCCCATGGTAGTAATACCCCCTTTAATACTTTCATGGTCAACTATAACTAACAATTTTTACTTTATTTATAATTATAGTAAAAATAAACATATGCTATATTTAACTATGTGTATGTTTGTGTTCTTACACTCATTCTCAAAAAGATGGAATTGCATTCCCAGTAAGCCCATGGCCTTGCAGAACGTGTATGTTGCGGCACTCTTCTTCTTAGGGCATAGTTTTAAGATCTAACATCATAAAAAAGCAGGGGAAAAAAGATTGTTTAATTTCAGTTGTTTGTTTGTACATGTGCGAATATGTGTTGATCTGTGTGTGTGTGTCTCACCACTATCAGGTCATTGAAGAGGAACACCTCCCTCTGATGTGAAGCCTGTTTCTGCGGTTTATTTACATCAGTGACCTCATAGAGTCGACTGCAGCACACCAGCCTACGATGAGGAACTGACAGTATCTGAGGAAGAAAGAGAGAGATCAAAAATCGAGTGAATTCAATTCAAAAGGTACAGCTTCCATCAGCACAAGAAATGAAAAGGGGAATTTCTGATGCAGCACGGGCTGAAGAAAGAAATTAATATTTAATATGGAGGTGCAATGTTTTACTGCGCTGTCATGTGAAGTATGAAATTATGGCACCAAACTAATGAGCAGTTTCAGTCTCAAGTTTTCTGTTTTTTTTTTTTTGTTTTTTTTTTTACTTTTATACCTGTTTTTATAAACTGATTCACGTAGCTGTTAGTATACAGAGGTGGGAAAAATTAATGATCAGAAACAGTAATGTGAATTTCACTGGTTGATGCTTTGAGCAAAGTTTATTTTTACTTCATCATGTTACTCAAACTTCAGACTGGCAAATGTTTTTTGGGTCATATAAGTTAAAAATAAATTTCAGACTTATATATGAAACCCATGTTGTTTACCTTCCTTATTATTTTGTAAGTTCTTACGCAGAACCGGATTCATTTAAATAAATAGAATTTTATGAATTTTTATGAACCAGTTCCATTAATAGCACAATTTCATCATTTGGCAATCTAGTTGCTCTTCTTTTTTCCCCTAAATTTCTAAGAAGAATCCCTCGACATTTATAACTATTGCATAAACGGTGCTGGACAAGTTCAATACCTAGTGTTAGCAGTGGCGTAACTTTATTTTAAAAAATGGGTGGGACAAGAATGTGTATGGGGGGGGGGTATGTTGTATTATTATTACAATAATAATAATATGATATTAAAACTATAAATGTGTTCAAATATGATAGTTTTCTAACATCTGCTATAATACAATGTCTTTAGTCTCGAGAGTATGTACATTAGTTAATAAATACGACGATCCGCCTTAAATAATTGAATGTACTGATGGACTAGTGGCAGTTTCTCCGTTTAGGGTGCAAGAGGTTCCCGGTTCTAATCCAACCATATGTCTTTTTTTTTTCCTCATTAAAACCAAATATGTTCATTAGTGATTGTATATCGAGAGATGGGATACGTTTATATGTATTTTGTTTTTTGTGATTTCAACGTATCGAATAGAGAGTCTCCGCAATAGCGATAGATTGAAGCGCTCATCCGTGTGAAGACTGCGCAGTGTGCACGAGTGCTGTGAACCCTGTTGCACGCGCCTCTGATAACAGTGACAACAAGCACTCAACATAATTTCAAAAACAACACATCCCAGCGCCAAATCGCCTATTATTAACACAAATTGATAATCAACTAGAGGTGTTTATTTTGTATTAGATATCTGCGAGATGTTATAAAAAGTGGTGGGGACAATATCGACCCTTTCAAAAAGTGGTGGGGACATGTCCCACCCGTCCCACCCACAAATTACGCCTATGAGTGTTAGGGTTTGACCAAATCATTTACACTAGTACAGGGGGGTCCAGTCCTGCTCCTGGAGGGTCAGTGTCCTTCAGAGTTTAGCTCCAACCCCAATTAAACACACCTGACCCAACTAATCAAGAGCTGTGTCTAAAATAGCCCCCTGTACCCTTAAAAAGGGCACTATTTGAGGGGACAGTCATTTGTAGTGGTGTCCGAAACCATAGTGGACGTTATCGAGTGCACTCATTCAATCCCGCAATGCACCATAATAACAAGTTTACAACCGATGTACGTTCAATGGCTAGAGAATACCCATAATGCTCTGTGATGGTCGCGTCGAATGAAACCAAAAGATGGCTTCCGCAGCTGAATCATCCATCCGTCCATTTTCCAAACTGCTGGTCCAATGTGGCAACAGCATAATATCATGCAGGTATAAATTCCTTTTTACTTGATTATTAAATTGTTTAATAAATGCTACAGTAGTTTCCATGACAGAGTTCAAGATACATCTTTTCATCTTACTACTGGAGCTGCCAGTTTGCTACGTTTCAAGCACAAACTATGCAAAAGCTTGTAATGCTTATCCAGCATATGCAGTGTCAGATTCACTCACTCATTTTCATTCACTCATTTAAGTGGATTATTAGTGGAGTAATTGTGGATAATAGTGAATAAGGGTATAGGGGGCAATTTCGAACACAGCCAAGGTATACTAGAAAACTTCCAGGCAGGTGTTTTGAGGCAAGTTGAAGCTAACTTTGTAGGACATCATCACTCCACTGCACAAGTATGAGTGATAGTAATGCCAATGTTTGGCTCAGCAAGACCCACTAATAAATGTAATGTTGATGAGACGGTTGTTCGGTCAGCTATCTCACTGTCTCTAATCACCTTTTCAAATCTGTAACAGGTGCAACCCAAACCAAAAGGTGATGCACTTTTCACATTTACTTGACCTTTGTGTTTAATTGGTAGAGAACTGACTCACCGTCTTCATTCCAAGAATGCTTTGCTCCACCCTGGTAACGTAGGTCACATGGTCCTCGTTGGAGCGCAGCTCCCTCTGCTGAATCCGCTCGTAAATGCCGGCTAGCATCTCCCGCGGAATATCTGCCCCATCATCCACTCCTGAAGGGGAATTTATTTATTAATTATGTATTATCATTATAATACAAATGCAAAAATAAGACAGGATGTAGAACTGTGTACATGAATGTTCTGGATGGTCTGTGTAATAGGTATGAATCTTTTGTTAACAAGGACCACACCATATAGAAAAGCAGAAGTGTCACTGTATACTTTTAAGTAACTTATTGCTGTTAAAAGTGAGGATTTATTTGGCTCTATTGAAAAGTCCTAGAGCTCAACTAATAGTATGCTCTAATTTCATTCCAGTCCCCATGTCTTTACATCTCACTTTAAACAGCTCTCTTACACCGTATGTGTTTGCAGGAAGTATGGCAACAGATCAAAAACTATTTGATCAGAGACCCGGAATCTGTCCAAGACACACACACACACACACACACGTCTACACTCCTAGGAGATAATCAGAATGACTCTTTTGATATTAAAAAATGCAAATTTAAACATGGAGATGGAAAGCTGATTAAAATTGGCAAGATTTAAAATCAAATATTCAATCTCTGACCTCAAAACACCAACACGCTCCAAAGCACACATAAACGCACCTCGTAGGTTGCGTATGAAGTCTTCCAGCAGCATCTTGCGCTCTGGTTTTATGTTGGGACTGTACATGTCTGTGTTCAGCAGCACGATGGCAAAGGCCAGGATGAAGATGGTGTCGGGGTTATGAAACTGTTGCACCACGTCAGGGTTACACATGCAATACCTCTGACTGAAAGAAAGACACAGGAATGCACATTTTAGTAAATCTACTGCACCCAGTAAAAGCTGTGGAAAAAAATTGCCATAGTTAATCTGAAAATTGCATGTGTGTCAAGGAAATGACTCTTTACTGGTGTGTGATTCTCACCTGAATGCTTCAATGAGTCTCTCGACTTTTTGAGCTTCTCCTTGCACTCGCACATGAGCCTGAAACTTTCTCAGAGCTTCATCCAGCTCCAGCATAGAAAAATCCATCTCATCCACCACACAGCTGAGAAAGAGAGAGAGAGAGGCACATAAAAAACTCATAAATGTGCTCTGTTTAAATTAAGAGACCAATTTATGAAGCTCCAGCACTGTAAGAAATGAAAATGTGCCATTATTACCTTCAGTGGTTGGTTCTTAAATTATAAACCCCAATCCTGAATATGCAGTTATATTCATGCGCTGGTTAACATTGGTCAGGTTAATGTCATTATATTAACCTTAATTGTAATGTTTACCTTTCACAACAAGAATATAATTTTATAGTTTGTTAATTAATGCCATAGTTTAATATTATGTATTAACATAATATTTTTAATTTATATTTACAATTTATTGACAATCCTGACTTTTTTTTTTTTTTTTTGCACAATACTTTTTGCATCATTTTATTTCTATATAGTATATTTGCACATATTTTTACATAGTTTTAAATTCAGCTGGTTTATTTCATTTATGGGGGTTTATATAGATGTTTTAAAGGATTTAGGACTAAACCTTTGCCTCATCAGACAGTTCGTCTGCAAAATGACTATGATACAGGGAAAACTATAGTGCTTATGAAGGGTTTATGAAGACATGACTCACTCTAACACATCTCTGTTGAACTGCCTCTTGCTGTTACCCAGGAACTCTCCAATCATCTGTCGACTCAAACCCTTCCTCTGCAACAGGAAGTGAGCCACACCGATGGCTGTGTCCGGAATAAAGCCCCTGGATATCAAGAACTGGATTCCTTTGTCTGGATTTCTGCAGGAAGATTAAGAAAGATGTAGATGAGTACTAACAACTGATTCTTCTTTTTCTAAAGAAGCTGGAGCTAACACTATATTAACTATCATTAATATAATTAGCTAACATCACATTATATAATGTTATGATATAATATACTTCATGTACATTTAATGAAACATTTTTTTATACTTAAATTTACAATACCCATTAAAATCTTTTTTTTTTTTTTTTTTTTTTAATAATTTTCCACAAAAATATTCCAAGAAAAAAATGGTTTCAACATTGATAATAATAAGAAATGTTTCTTGAGCAAATCAGCATATTAGAGGGACTTCTGAAGGATCATGTAACACTGAAGACTGGAGTACTGATGCTGAAAATTCAGCTTTGCATCACAGTAATAAATAACAGTTTAAAATATATGGAAAACACATATTTTAAATTGTAAGAATATTTCATAATATTACTGTTTTTACAGTATTTTTGATCATATAAATGCAGCCTTGGTGAATTGAATGCTTTTTTGAACACATATTTTACTATGTTAAAACCATTAAACAAAATTCTGAGCAGAAAATACACAAACAATCTGCATCTAGTCAGGTTGTGTGAAAGTTATGTTTCCAAGAAAAAAAAAAAAAAAGGAAGACGTTTGTGTCAGGGTTACCAGGTTTTCACAACAAAACCTGCCAAATTGCTACTTGAAACTTGTCCAATCGCGTATCGGGGGGTCCCCCGGCCCCAGCTTTGTGGCGAGGTTCCCCTGGTAAAATTCTCATTTGGGGGATAAATATCATGTTATTTGGGGTCGCTTCAACCCGCCGACATAAAAAAAAAAACAACCCGCGGCAACCGTGTTAAAGTAGGAAAACCACGGACTTGGCAACACTAGTTTGTGTGCTTGTGCGCAGGTTTTCTTATATAAATGTGTTAGGAGAGATATTCATAGCGACAAAACATAGAGTATTTCAGATTACTCTTTCCACATCCATTAACATCATTCTGTTTCAGAGATGCGCACATCCATTTGTGCATCACAACGTTTGTATTAGCAGCCCTCAGCCAATAACAGCTGCACTGAGTATCTTATATTTATGTATGTACACTACTATTGCGTCGATAAGAACTCAGCAAGGCTGGATTAAATTGATCAAAAGTGACAGTAAAGACCTTTATAAAGACATTTCAAATAAAGCAAGTAGTGAAAGCAAGAAGTGTGAAATGAAAAACTCAGAGTGGAGCTAGAACAGAATTATTACAGGACATTGCTTCATTATAAGTTGATTTAAAGGAAAAAATAACCCATATGGACACCAGTGAAAGTTTTTGTTTTATTTGCACTATTGCATTGAAATGTTCATTTATAATAATACTGATATTTCTTTCTCAGTCTCTCTCTGTATTTGTCTGCTTCTTGCTTTCTTTAGCATCGCATTCTGAGATGACATCACTGTAACGTGCATTATTTCCAGCACGCTGAACATCTTCACAGGTCACATCCGACCTTATAAGGGGTAAACGCACGTGCAAACATGCACACACACGTGCGTCACCCCAAACGTGCTACCCATTGTGAGTGAATAGCTGAAAAAAATACAATATCCACATATATCTTGACAGAAACCTTTTTAAAAACAACATTGTCCCTTAGTCACACAGCCTGAGTAAAACTGTCAGTGTAGATCACCTGGTTACCACGGCAACCATGCTGCTACTCACATCAAGCATGTCAAAGTGAATCTGATCTGAGATTTCAATTGAGTGCTGATGCACTCTGAAGCCTCTGAGGATTGGCTTTATTCTCTCTCTCTGTATATGTGTGTGTGTCTGAAAGTGCTACACACACACAAAATGGAGCAGAGAAAGAGCTTCACAATCACCCCTGAGGGAGTATAATGTAGTCATCTTGAGTATGTGTGTATGTATACATGTGCGAGTGTGTGTGTGTGTGTGTAATTGTCAGTGTGTATCAGCAGGCATAATGAAAATGCACTCAACTCTTTATTCATGCGCAAACTGACCCGGCAAACAAAAGCTCTTTTGTGAAATTATATTTTATTTACAGCAAATGTACCCGCCAATAAATTGTACTGTTTTTAAATTAGATTTAGTGGGTCTTGCTACTATTACTGTTGCTCATATTTTGGATTAGTATTTGGAACAAATCTATCAAATGTTTCTTTGTTCATGAAGACCTATAAACCTTTAAACTGTAAACTTTTTTCAAAACGTTCGAATGAGATTTTGACAAGCCAAAATGTACCATGACAAACTTTGCTTTTGTAGTCAAATATTATACCTATATGAATTTCTTCACATTTAATTTTACTTTCATATATTCAAATTGCAATTCTACATCCTTAAATTTAGAAATTGAAGCAATATCTTGAAACCAGAATATCGTACGTGGTGCTTTGGACTTGGGCCAGTAAATATATGTAGCAACCACTAAGAAGACCCTAGTAACAGCATAGAAACATGCTAAAAAAAACATTCAGAGCACCTTTCTTCAGAAAATGAAATGATCTAGGGACAAATTAACTTCCGTACTAACCGTACCGTACCATCAGTTTTCCTCATGAAGATCATAAGATTGGCAGTGCTGTTTTTGTTTACTAAAACTATTGAAAATTGTTTTTGGTAGTTAAAATAAAGCTAAAATAAAATATAAAAAACTGAAATGTTGCCTTGGCAACTAACTGAAAAAAGTTTAAGTTGAATTAATACAAAAATAAATTAAAGCTGTAAAGAAATATAGAGAAAAAAAAACAGTAACAAACTAAAAGACCGCTTTAAAGGTGCAGTGTGTAAATTTTAGCGCCATCTAGCGGTGAGGCTGCAAATCGCAACCAAAGACTCAGGCCACTGCTCACCCCTCCCTTTCAAAGCACATACAGAAGCTACGGAGGCTGACACGGGACAAATATGTCGTTGTCTAAACAGCAAAGAGTAGCTAGTCAAGCAAACATGCTCTGTAAAGCAGTTTGTCCATTTAGGGCTACTGTAGAAACATGGCGGCACAAAATGGCAAATTTGATGTAAGGGGCCCCCCGGTGTATGTAGATAGAAATGGCTCATTCTAAGGTAATAAAAACATAATAGTTCATTATGTAAGGTCTTTATACACCACTGAAAACATAGTTATGTATACTGTATTGCATTTCTGTCAATAGATCCTCCTAAATTTTACATACTGGACCTTTAATAGAAAGATTTATCTTTAATCTTTGTACTCACACATTGAAGAGGTTGAGTCCTATGCGGTAAAGGCGTTTGCGTGCAATATCTGTTGACAGCGTGCCACAGGGCGTGTCCTGGCAGTGTGGGCGGGGCAGAGACAGAATCATCGTTTCACACGCTGATGTCGAGGTGCTGCTGCTACTGACGGGCTCTGAGCTGTTTTCCGCCGTCTCGGGCGCAATCTGATTGGTCTGTTTCCCCTCCTGTCCCGACCCTGCTGATGGTGCATCCAATCCGGTTGGCTGTTGGTTCTCTTTCTCTTCCTCGCTGGGTGGTGGAGCTGGAAACTCAGGCTCCACCGGGGCTGATGATGCCGACTGGCCTGCAATCTTTCCCCCCTTTTGGGGTTCCGAGCCGGTCTCCTTGGATACGCCGTTACCAAGGGATACTGACTCCAGCATGGAGGAGGAGGAGAGGCGAAAGTTGTGGTTATCAATTTGAACAGTCACATCTCTGAAAGCCATCATGAGTTTACTGGCACTGCGGGGTATGCTCTCCCCACAGCCGCTCGGTGCGGCCTCCTGTAGGGGGTCCATCAGGAGCCCCTCAGGATGGGAGCCAGAGGGAGGGGCCGCAGAGGACTTCTCTGCTTCACCGTCTCGAACAGAACTCCAGCTGCTCAAAGCCTCGTCAATAGACCGTGCTAAAGACTGAACCTGGCAGGGAGGACAGAATAGAATAGAATAGAATAGAATAGAATAGAATAGAATAGAATAGAATAGAATAGAACAAATTTGAATAAAATATAACAGAATACAACATGAAATAGAACAGAATAGAATAAAGCCAAATACAACAGAACAGAACAACATATTTGAATAGAACAGAACAAATTTGAATAAAATAGAACAGAACAAATTTGAATAAAATAGAACAGAATACAACATATTTGAATTTAATTAAACAGATTAGAATAGAACCAAATACAACAGAATGATCTTTACAACAGAACTGAGTCAGCATTGAACTGACTTCAGCTGAACAACAGCCAAAATGCGTCATTTTTGTTATCACTGTAAAGCTGCTTTGAAACAATCTGTATTGTATAAAGCGCTATATAAATAAAGGTCACTTGACTTGACTTGAAAAGAACAACATATTTGAATAAAATATAATAGAATAGAACAAATTTAAATAAAAATAGAACAGAATATGACATTTGAATTTAATGAAATGGAACGGAATAGAACCAACTCCAACAAAATAGAACACCATATGTGAATAGAATAGAATAGAATAGAACAAATTTGAATAAAATAGAACAGAATACAACATATTTGAATTTAATGAAATAGAACAGAATAGAACACCATATTTGAATAGAAGAGAATAGAATAGATGTCACGTTCAGCACTGTTTAGTTTCTGTTTCATGAACTTTCATTTGTCACGTTCTTTTTTCAGTTTCCCGCCACTCGTCTGTCTCCCCGGTTACCATCGTTATTAGTTCACGTGTCAGCTGTGTTCTATTAAGTTCCTCCTGTTTACTCTATCCTGGTCAGATCTACGTTACATTATGTTGTGTTAACCCTGCCTGCCTGCCTGTGTGGATTGTTGTAATTAAACTTGTATTTTGATCTATTCGTCTGTCTTCATCTTCCTGCCTGAACACTAATTTTCCTACCTGAACACAAGTGTTACAGAATATCAGACTGCCCAAAATGGACAACTGGCTCAAATTTGTCATCCTCAAGAAAGCACAAACTTTTTTACCTTTAATGTTAACTTTTGTCATCTTGCTATCACCAGCCCCCTCAATGACGAGACCCTGAAGTCGCTTATCTGGATCAGGGCCAACTACAATCATCCCATCGACCTCCCAAACACTAATGGACTGAACTAGACTATCTTTAGGTGTTTGAAGAGCATCGCGTCCCGATCCAGAGAGCAGCCAGACCCAGAGCAAGCTTCTACACCAGCAACCACAGAGATGTCACATGAGCCCCCCACAGACTGAGTGGCACCACCCACCGTGAAGAGCGAGCCAGAGCCCACTGAAAAGAGAAACAGAGCTTGTCAGTCATGCAGTGCCCCAACGTGGTTCAGACCAGGGGTGTGAGCCCGTGACCCCAGTGAAGCAGAGTACTGGCTGACTTCGACAGGGACTTGTCAACTCCCAACCGATATCTGAATCTTCATTGTTGTTTAAGGACACCATCATCATGTCCAGTCTCCTGTCACTTCCACCACTACAGAGCTCAGGCAGTCCTCCAGCCCCATCACTTCTGGATGTTTGCAGCCCTGCACTGTCTCTACGCCCTGTCAAGCCGTTGAGACGCAGGTCCAGCAACCATCAACAGCGCCTATCAAGGATAATCCGGCCTCAGATCCCTTCATTCCACCTCGGCCTGTTGACCTGTCGGCTCCGCCCTGGCTCCTCCCACCTTTGGCTCCTCCAGAGACCCTCATCCGAGTGACTCCACCAGATTCCCTTGTCCCGTCGGCTCCCCCTTGGTCTGTCGTCTCACTGTCTATGCCACGGACATCTGGGCCGTCCGCTGCGCTCTGCCCCTCCTCCCCTACGGCTACAGCGGGCTCCATCCTCCCTGCGGGGTCTCACCAGCATTGTCCCTGTCCTCGGGTACTCTGGCTCCACCTACAATGCTCAGCGTCGTGACATTGCCTGGATCTCCTGCACCAGCGATGTCGCTCAGCTCCATCGATGCTCGGTCTGCACCGGTGGAGCCACCGGCTCTGTCTCTAATGGTCATCCCCCAGCTGACATCAGCTTCGTCACCACCTGGACTCCTCCCTCCCTTGTCTCCACCGTGGGCTGTTGGCACTGGGGAACTTCTGGGTCTGTGCCATCGACCAACCACCATCATTGTAGCCAGTGTCTCATTGTCCCACCATCACCATCCTTTCACTACATCCTGCCATCATCCCTCCTTGTCTGCCTCTCACCATCCCTTCTCCATCACCTCGTCCTCCTCCAAAGCCCCCTCTGGCCCTCCCTCTGTTCTGCCATGGCGCAGTTGTGCCTTTGCTGGAGGGGGCGACATGTCACGTTCAGTACTGTTTATGTTCAGTTTCATGGACTTCCAGTTTGTTTTCATTTGTCACATGTTCCTTTGTTCAGTGTTCCGCCCCTCATCCGTCTCCCCGGTTACCATCGTTATTAGTTCATATGTGTCAGCTGTGTTCTATTAATTATCCTTGGTTGTCTTTGATATTTTAGTTCATCCTGTTCACTTTATCCTGGTCCGAACTACATTACATTATGTTGTGTTAACCCTGCCTATCTGCCTGTGTGGATTGTTGTAATTAAACTTGGAGTATTTTGATCTATTCATCTTCCTGCCTGAACATAACTGTTACAATATAATAGAACAAATCTTATTTAAATAGAACAGAATACAACATTTTAATTTAATAAAACAGAACAGAATAGAATAGAACCAAATACAACATAATAGAACAACATATTTGAATTGAATAGAATAGAATAAAACAGAATACAACAAAATAGAAACCCATATTTGAATAGAACAGAAATGAATACAATAGAGTAGAATAATAGAATAGAGCAGAATGGAATATAATAGAATAGAACAGAATACAACAGAATAGAATAACATTTGAATAGAACAGAACAACAAAACAGAAGGACAGAAGAGAAAGAACAAATGCAGTAGAATCAAGCAATAAAATAGTATGAATGAACAGAATAGTTTGTTTACTTGAGCTAAATATGCTGAACTGATTTGCACAGAATTCTTGCTGTATCATCATGTATGTTAATGGTGTAACTGTACCTGTTCTGTGAATGTGTCCTCCAGGTGTGTGAGTGTGGTTGTAGCGGCCCCCGGCAGTGACGTGGAGTGTGTGAGCGGGATTCCCATGAGTGAACATCCTTCCATCAGCGCCCGTTCAGCAGAGAAACTTTCCCTCTGCACCCGGACCCTGCGCACTGACATACGCCGCGGGATCCCACTCTCCAGAACTGAGTTACGGATCTTCTGGAAGTTCTTGCTGAGCTGGTACTGACGAAACGCCATCTGAATCTTACAGGCCGCACGCCGAGAAATTAGAGGACCACCGTACTTTTGCTCCAGTTCCTCTATCTGCAGATAGATAGATAGATAGATAGATACTTATTAACTTAAAATGATCTCATCTTTTCAAGCTCTTAATATCTGTAACAAACAGTTTCACATGCACAGAAGCCTTACTGTTGGGGCTTACCTGTTTTTGTTTCAGATCAGGAGAGAGCTCGTATTCTGGAGGATGTGAGCAGGGCGGCACGTCAGGCTGACCGTCTTTTTTTTCATCTTTCTGTTCCTCTCCTGCAGCAGGAATCGAGCTGAGGTTTGGAATGACACAAGTGAGCAGTGGCTGACCCAGATTTGCTGTCTTTTAATCTAGCCTGATCAGAACCCAGTGCGCATTCAAGACTAATTAACTCTGCTTAATTACTACATGCAGGGTCTCACGGATTTCAAATTCAACACAGTCTTCATGGAAAATGAGGTAATCAAGTGAAGGGTTTAGATCATCATTTCAAATCATCATTTAATTGTCATGAAACATTGCATTAGATAAGCAAAATTTAATTACAATAAAATAAAATGGCGTTATTCAGTTTTGTATTTTAAACTATTCATTGAATAAATTTGATTTAAATGCATCTATATATGAGAATAAATCACAAAGTATATATATACAAATCACAAAGTGTATAAAACACTGATTCTAATTAAATTATTTATTAAATACAATAAAATATTTGGTTACTCACATAGTACAGTCATAATTATAAATTCTGAATCAAACCAAATCTCAGAGGTTAACACCCCACACAATCTTGCATAAGCCCATACATGACAAAGCCATTTTCCTCTCATGTTGGGCTCATGAAAAGTGTCTCTGAGTGGAAAGCAGATGTTTAAATCATGAGAGATGTCACAAAGTGCGTTTCTTCTGCTTAACAACACAGCTCAACCCCATTTCCATTTTCTCTAGGTTCTCTCTCAGTGTAGACACGGGTTTACAACACGCACAAGCACACTGCAGACTGAATTCACTGTCAGCACATTAGCTGCTACCCTGGAGTCAAGGCCACTTAAGCTCTGTAAGCACTCATACACGAGGAGCAGAGAGCAGGGTTTTCCATCTTTCATGCACCAAGTACTGTTTGCCTCTGAGGAACGAGAACAAATGCAGCAGAACCTTAAACGAGAGTGAAAACTTACGCCAATCCACATGGTCGGTACAGATCATTAGGTTGCTACGCAATTGATCTGAGCACCCAAACTGAAATGTGATATTCTTTATGAGAGAGCATGTGAAGTCATGCAGGTAGCAAAGAGTTTGATGTCATTTCCTGTGATATGACTCAAATGAATATGTTTTCTCTCTCAAGCTGTTTAAAAACAAATTGTGCGTGACGACAAGTTTCAACATCAAGCAGAAACCCAGGCAGTCGATTCCTGTAAATAAGAAGTGAGAAGCTAATTCATTAAAGCATTAAACTTTAGTTCATCACCAAACCTGGACCATTTGTGCTAAGGACAAATATGACATCACCATATCAGCTCCCAAAACGCCCTAGTAACCATCAGAGCACCCTAGCAACTGCATAGAAACATGCTAAAAACATTCAGAACACTCTAATAACTGCAAGGTGCCAACAAGTTAATCGAAAAGTAATCGAAATCGAAATTCAGAACCTCTAACCAGCATAATTTTCCCATGTCGATTATTTGGGTTTTTTAATTACTGTTAATACTTAATGCTTAAAAACATACTACCGCATGTGTAGTCACGTGACTCTGCCCCGTCAAGTCAGCGGCATGGAAGCAACATGGAGGCAAACTCGAACGCAGAGTCAACACACAAAGACGATCCCCGAAGTGAGATCACTTTAGCTTTGGTCCTCATGAAAGTTTGTCAATTGTATGTGTTTTTAAGGATTGCCAGTTTGAACATTCAAGCAATTTTAGACCATCAGATTTGTATTATACTGAGCTTCATAGCCGCACATCACGTGAAGACCGTGCGCAGAGAGAGGAGCGCAGAAACTCATTATCAACACTGTCCTGTGATTTATCACTAAAGTAGATTAGAAACTCAAGTTATAGCATATATTTTTCTACTTTTGAAGTAACTACTTACATCCCACAGATTCATAATTAATAGAGAGATGGCATGACTAATTCACAGATGCAATCGCTCTCATTAATGCATTCAAATAAATGTACTGGTACTGTGCTAATTTATCTGTATCTGATTTACAACGAGCAGAAATCTGTAAGAAATGTTACGAATCATAAGGTGCGTCCCAATTTGCGTACTTATGCACTATTCTATGACATTTTTAAGTACAAATAGTGTGTTCACAATGAAAATTCCAAAAAGAAAAAGTGCACTTTAAATACCCGGATGGTGCACTAAATTAACGGAAAAAACAAAGTGTGGAATGTTGGACACACCGCACTCAACTGTCACAGCTTTAATTACGTATTGGAGGGGGAGAGGGTATCAGACTCTGTTGTTAAATGACAAAATAACCTTATACAATTTACACACTACATGGATGTGTACATAGTGCATAAGTACATTGTGTACAAGTGCATAGTGTGTCATTTGGGACGCAACTATAGATAAAATAACTGCTGAAAGTGAGCTATGTTGGAGCACTCTTTCATTAGGAAAAATATCCCACTTTTAATAGTCAAGCATATTACAGTACAAACCTTGTCAGTGAATGTTCAATTAATTGAGGTTTTGACTTTAGGTCATATCGTCCAGCCCTGCAAGCATGTTTCCTCTTCAATGTAAATGTAATTTCTACATGTGATGCCACAGTAAAAAACAATGCTTAAAGGAACACTCCACTTTTTTTTAAAAAATCCATTCAGCCGATCTCCGGTTTTGGCGGTACCACTTTTAGCATAGC